>NC_083771.1:7022403-7157403 GCF_963514075.1 Conger conger
AGTATTTCATAGGTTGCAATAAACCAAACAAGTACTCTGCTTATGCCAGTAGCTTTTAAGTTTCTTTTGTGGAACACTGTTTTAGTGGCCTTTCTCTGTTCTTGGTTTGAGTTTTAGTTGGGAATAATTCAGGTTGTGAGTAGGCATGAATTTCCCATATTTTTACTTTTCCTCTGTTTGTTAGTCCACTTTCCCTTTTTGGGAGTTTTTTGTTAAACTCTACTTGCAATTGTTATTTCTTGGGCTGATTCTCAGTTTGTTTCTGTGGCATTCATGCTTTAGTCATTGCTTCTGCCTTCTTGTTTAAAGTTGGAAGTTTTCTTGGCTGTAACCCCCCCACCCCAGAATGCCAGCAGGTGTGCACTGAAGCCTGCAGAAAGGCCGGTTCTGCTAAAATCACAAAGGGGTAAAAAACCACGACTAACTACTGTAGTATCATCATGACACAAACCAAATGTCTTAAGCAAGTGTTGCATATGTTGTATATATCCTCCGCAAAACAAATATTGCAAGTCATACCTAAGTCCGGTTTGAAAGAAAACTCTCCATTGTAAATGCCGAGACAGCATTGTGCATTTTCTGACTGATAAAAGCCGGTTTGTTAATGCGCAGGGCTAGAAAGTGCATTTGCAGAGATAATGTGCTTTCAGAGTGTCCATTAACTGTGCAGTGGCGACTCTGGAGACAAAGGCGCCATTAGCTGTGAGCCGGGCCACAGAGCGGTTCCGTTCTGCTAGACCATTAGTCTTCGGAGCAGTGTCTCCTCACTTGCTGCTATAACAACCGCACTGCGCGCTGAAACTATCCAGGGCTCGCAGCAGAGGCCCAGACACCCAAAGCCAGCACTGAGACAAAAATGGTACGGAGCGACATTTAATCACAGAAAAAGTGTCAGACTGAAAGTGAGCTAACGGGGTTTTAAGATGCATATTACATTTTAATGAGGGAAAACGCCACATCACCAGTGTGCCGAAACAGGTGTTTAAATGGTAAAACAATGTATACGACCAAGCTAAAATATTCATTATACAGCGAAAGACATAATTGCAAAACTTCTCATTCAAATACCAAAACGGTAAATGTCAGTGTTGATTGTGTGCTATGTTACCTGCTGGGGGCTACAGACAGTGCTTTCTTCCTGAAGGGAGCGTTTTTTTATGTGGGAGGGGTTTAATTACAGAAGAACATCTTGATGAATTTGTAGCAATTAGCCACGCTTGCATGCCGGTTCCTCATTAGGAAAAGAAATCTCTCCTCCTTCCGTGGTAATGGATACAACAGCACCCCAGGATTCAAAGCGCACACACCACGGCATGTAATGTCGGCCTGTGCCAAACCGCGCTCATGTTCTTTTATCCGACGGGGGGCGCAGGCGTCCAATGGCAGTGCGTGGAGACCGGGGGCTGAACAGCCCTAATGACTCTGGGAGCACAGCGGCGCTGACTCAGCACTCCTGAGGGTCACTGCCTTTGTTAAAGTCAAGCTGCTGGTGAGAGGCTACACAGGAGAAATACGACTCCCTGCACAGTGACTGACAGCTACTTCCACAGCGAAAGACGCTTACTGGGGGTCTTCAAATCACAAAATGTACGATACAGACCCTAAAAAGCTAGCTGCTTCATTCCAGTTCTTATAAAAAGCTGTAGTACTTCCACAGCCAAATCCAATGCTGACCACCTCCCTTATCCCCACACAAAAGGCCAGGAAATAACTGAAGCATTGTGTAATAGTATCTCCCTTTAGACAGCTGCACCACACACACTTCTTCTGCTTTTTGGAGAAAAGCTAGACTCCACTAACACAATTTCGTAGCGTGTGAAGGCTTTTAATAGGTTTACTATACGTTTCAGCCTTTTTTTTATTGAATATGGAAATAGGGGGCAGGACTAAGCTTAGTCTGTGTCCATGAAACCGACCTGTGGTGGATTACAGTAAAATGTGCTACACTTTGAATCGGGAAACTTTCACACACCAAGTCCAAAGTCCAGAAACTCCGCATTCGCATCAAAGTGTGCAGCCGTGGCCGTTGCTATGGAAACCAAACACCTGATGGCACATGTAATCAAACTAGATAAGGATATTGAGAACAATCCAATTAGCAGCATAGTTTCCAAAGTAATAATTTCAAAATGTATTGTTACATAAATCTCAAAAATGCGTTCTTATTAAACCAAAAACCCAAGGAGCCATATATATATTAACAACAGACGTTTTTGAAATCTGGGGTATTAGACTAGGGGCACAGAACTTTAGTCCTGGTCTGTGTACTGGTTCTTGTTCCAACCAATGACCTTAGTTGTAGTTTTAGAAGCTACACAGGCCTGCTCCTGAACCTGAGCACAGTAAAATCTTTACGATGCACAGGCAGTCTGTGCCAGTGTACCTGCTGTATACAGAAGTGCCAGATAAACATATGATTGAGCTGATGGAATACTTAAGACCAGGAGCTGGCACAAAATCCTGAAGTGGACTCGTTCTTGTTATGCACCTCTGTTTTAGACTAATGAGTTCAGTTCTATGAAGGAAGAGAGGAGAAACCACAATATCGTCCCTCCTTCCTCCTTCCATCCATTCAGTCACTCCCAGCCAAAGAACAGGCCTCTTTATTCATTGTAAGATAAATTATTGTCATAGGGAGTTGCTTACAACCTGAAACGCTCGGATCTGTAAAACGGGAATACGGTGTAGGCGGTCATTCATGCGATTAAAAATGCCTGTACCGCAGCTGATATCCATCACTGGCTCTGTAAAATGTGCACCACAGCAGACTCCACTGAGCGACGGAGATTTTGGATTTCCTTTGGCGCGACATAAAGAGATGCGCGTATGCTCCGCTGAGTCAGAACTAAAGGGAGGGGGACCCCTCCAAAGCCTGCACTGTTACCATGGCCTGTGCCGGAGATCGACCGTGACCGGACTGGCAAACAGGGCCATCAATTTCACCCATCTAAAGAAGCCCTTTCCCCGTGGCACTCCTCAATATTCCCCTTTTAACTAGGCATCTGTTTAAATATACATCTGAATTATTTTACTATGAATGCTATTTATAGCCAAGTTATACCGTTCACCGGGGCCTGTGAGGCAGTCTGTAAGCTATGCTGTTCACCTGCTAGCAGCCTTCACGCACACCCACACTCTCATGAATACAGGGACACAAACACAGATATATGACACGTACACACACTGTCAATCACACGGCTCAGACCACACCTCACTCAAATGCCGCCATCGCCCACGCGCCTCTGTAAAACGTACAGCTGAAGTAAATGGACACGCATCACCGATGAAGGACGGAAAGCCACACTCGGGCATCTACTGCATCAGTGATTTCTGACAGACTCATGGAGGCACGCCCAGTGGATAAGGTTGAGTGTTTATCTATTGTCTATAGGCACGGTTCTGCATTTTTTAATCATCACCTTTATAAGACCTTGCCTTACTTAAAGCTTCCAGCATTTATCATCGAACAAATGTGCGTTCGTTTCCATTTTTCAACATGCACTTCTACACACTAGTAATAAAAGTCTGTACACTTGAAATTAATGTGAACAGTGAGAAATGCATGAAGGCACCACCCACGCACAGAGAGAGAGAGAGAGAGAGAGAGAGAGAGAGAGAGAGAGAGAGAGAGAGAGAGAGAGAGAGAGAGAGAGAGAGAGAGAGAGAGAGAGAGAGAGAGAGAGAGAGAGAGAGAGAGAGAGAGAGAGAGAGAGAGAGAGAGACCCATTTTCCATCACTATCGATTATCCCATTACCTCACTCTGGCCTCATTCCTCCGCCCATTGGAAGGGGCTAGAAGATGTGAAGATGGGGTCACGTCAGTAACAGACCTGGCAGACGACGCTTTGAGAAGAAATACTTATATTTACATATACATATCCACAAATGCGCTTGCGTTTCCTCACGAGGAAGGAACGTTTGGGAGTTCCTACCTTCTACTTCTAACTTCTCAAAAGAAAATTTAGCATTTTGGAATGTCCTTAAAGATGGCGGACCTCAATCGATTTCTGGGTCAGGAGCAAGGACAAAAACAAAAAAAACCAAAAAAAAGGAGAAAAATAAGCGATTGGAATGAGTCTTCTGTCTCTGACTGGGGAGATGACAGTCCCTGCACGCTCAGTGCAACCAGACAGTATACACGCCCAGCCCTGTCCCAATGCTCTGTGCAATCTCACTGCGGGAAGGACCTTCTTAAAGGATCAGTCATTTCAGATGGACTCATACAGAAATAAACATATTTACACTAAAATATGCATTATGTGCTTTCATTAAGTCACTGAATGCACTATGCATTATGAAATTATATGCGAGTCATAATTTCAATCTCTACAGTTCTGTTTACCGATTACCATGTCTCGACAGTGACACATAGCCTACTCATTTCTAAATAGTAGGAAAGAGCATTCAAATCTCTCAGTATTCCTTAAGTAGTTTTCAACTAAACTCTGCTAACCTGAATGCACCGTGCTATATTAATGGGTTCATTATGAAATTCCAAACGTGGTGTTTCATTCACCTGGGCCATGCCATTTCCCAAAATGACAACTCGTGCAGATACGCAACAGTGGCTTTCCTCTCTAATACAACAACTCTCCTCCATTGCAAATAAATGAAACTTTGCAAAAATTCTGTTCACTTAAAAATACCAGAGCTACATTTCCACAGATATCATGCAAGCAACAGGGTTAGTGAATCAGCCTAGTCAAGGCTCGGCCCTGATTTTAGTTTCCATCACTGGTTTATTATCACACTGTAAAGAGTCCAAACCCCCCTTCACACATTGCACATTCAAGTTTCAAGTGGGCAATTGTTCAGACTGGTAGATTTGCAGCTCTGTCACTATGGAAACCAAGCACATTCCATGGCAACCTGGGAGCAGCCAAAGCACATTACATAATGTAAAAATAAGGTCCCTCTGAAGCAAAGAAATCCATTGTTAATAAGGACATACCAATATTTGGGTCATTAGACAGATTACTGTTAAACCAGTAGAAAAGCAATTTCCACAAGAACTTTTTCTGTGCTCCAAAACCTAATTAGTGTTAGCATATGACTGAGGAGTGATGTCTACCAAAGGTTCATTAGATGCAAACCTCTCAAAGTCCAAAGTAAATTCTGAATTTGAACACGAGACATATACTCTTTATTAGGTAGACCTGTACACCAGCTTGTTAATGCAGATATTTAATCAGCCAATCATCTGTTTTTCAGACCAAATGCCAGAACGGGGAAGAAATGTGATTGAGGTAACTTTGACTGTGGAATGATTATTGGTGACAGACAGGGTTGTTTGAATATCTCAGAAACTGCTGATCTCGAGGGATTTTCACAAACAATAGTCTTTATATTTTGTAGAGAATGGCGTGAAAAACATAAAACATCCAGTGAGCAGAAGTTCTGCAGGCAAAATCATGTTGTTAATGAGAGAGGTCAGGCTGCTCAAAGAAGGTGACAGTAACACAAATAACCACACATTACAACATTGGTAGAAGAGCATCTCTGAACACACAAAGCATTAAACCTCTTAAGTGGAGAGGCTACAGCAGGAGAACACCAATAAGACTAATAAATAAGTCTCATAAATACGTAATAAAGTGCCCACTGAGTGTACCTTTACATAATGTCTTATCTTGACAACGTTGAAAACATCTGACAAAATTGTGATTAAGGTTTTGCAAAATGTCATGCTCGAGACCAGATTCCTGATTAAACAGCATTTATAATGCACACGAGGTAGCTATCGGATAAGGGATTCCAATTAAAATGGCCTTCTACATTCATTCAAGCCAGTTTAGTATACGAAAGGGCTAGAGGGAAAAAGTCTGCTTGTGCTGGTTCCCAGCTTCCCCATCAAACATTTACTCTAGGGGAGCTGTGAAGAACTGGCTGCAGGATCCTGCAGCAGTCAGGGGAGAAGGATGTGTACCGTCAGGTCAGTAGCACACAGGAAGAGCAGCCGGCTCTGACAATCTGCTAAGCAAGCCCCACAAGCCTCTTTTACCCATAGGGCAAATCGTAAATGGTTGGTATTTATATAGCGCCTTTATCCACAGTGCTGTACAATTGATGCTTAGCATTCACCCATTCATTATACACTCGCACACCAACGGCGACTGGCTGGCATGCAAGGTACCAACCAGCTCGTCAGGAACATTTGGGGGTTTGGTGTCTTGCTCAAGGACACTTTGACACACCTAGGACAACCCTCTGACTGCCAGACGACGACTCTTACCTCCTGAACCAATGTCGCCCCAGGGTCATAGGGCACAGGGTTAATGCCATAGTTTAAGCTGGAATGTAGTGCCTTTCTGGGAAGACACTGGAGAGGCAACTTCAACTGAAAGAGTTTTCCAGTAATGTCATTTTAATGCATGGACAAATGTACGTGCACAATTAAGATGCACAGAACATTTTTGAGTAATAACGGGCTTTGTGTAACATCTGGGGTTCACTGAGGACAAAGTATAATTTCCTTCTGCACTTCCCAAACAGCAGATTGAGACTGGTGACTTAAATAACCTAATCAGCAAACATCTCTAATTCAAAAATAAAATGGCACACAGTCGCCCATTCTAGACAAGAGTAAATCTAAATAGCTATCAATCAGTATGATACGTTCCACAAAGGTTGTAGCCTACTGCACAATCTTGCGACACAAACAGAAAATGGAGAGAACCTAGGCGCTCACTGTTATCATGGTCATTGGCGGCTATATTCCTGTTGTTAAGTTTTTTAACAAAACAAAACCAGCTTACCCATCACTGAGATAACACAGACAATGAAAAACAACATTTCAGCCTCCATACAGCAAAAACAACTGTCGCACACAGGAAAGTCAGGCTCCTGGTGGCAATGATAAGAACACTGGACGACTGATGGAAACCAATGTTTACAAGAAGATTCAAAAGTAAAGCAAAAAATATACCATGTGGAATTATTCCCTACATAGAGCATGTAATAACCTTTAAATTGCAACGTTCACATAACTTTTTAACCGGTTCTAGGCCTGCAAAGATAAACATGACAACTACCACTTAGGTACAAACTCGGGGCGTGTGTATTTAAGGACCCTGTGAGGTTGGTCTCCAGTGAGTGTCGCAGAGCTCTCATGCTGGGCTGTAGGAGGGGTCAGGACTCACAGAGATGTCTTTATCTGCCTTTATCACACTTAAAAGCTGCAGGAGATACAGTCATATCTGCCTGACAAGCGACACCCCATGCAAGAGCAACAGAGTCATCCTCTTTGAGATCCCCATCCCTCCATTTCCATCCATTGCTTGTACATGTTATGCATCTTGGATATCTGTATATTTATAAAGTGATGTGCGTAGTCCTATAACAAATCACTGTGTACTGGTCTTTCAGTGTACACACGGAGTCAATTAGCCTAAAGAATTTTGCAGAGCCTCCTATCACTCAATTGCCCCGTTAGTGAAACTCACAGTCTCATGCCAAGACATTTCATGAAGTGCATTCTTTGAAACTTTCTCAGATTAGTATACATGTTTAAGACAAAACATGCAAATGAATGCAAAACACTCATACTCATGTTACAGGCAGTTCAATTCAATTGACGGACAGCGCTGCCAATTCTGTCTCTGTACAATGTTCACCATGTTGCCTACATCTAGAAAACAGAATGTGTTCCCAAACCATCTCCATAGGCGTAAACCTTGCATTGTTTGGTATTTAATGACCAACCTTTCCATCTAAAAACACTGCCTACACAATGGGTGAAAGGAAGAAAAAAAAAAAAAAAAAAAAAAACCTCAAAATGAGAAACACATTTTCATCTTGAGTTCTGGGAGGTCAAGGGTGTGGGCGTGGGCTGTGTAGGAACAGAAACACACACTGAGAGCTGGAGCAGAGTGAGAGTAAATGTTTAAAAGCTCACACTCAGGGTGGAAATGCGATGTGTCCAGTGGGTGTTGGTCTCATTCCTAAAGAATCACGAAATCCAGGGAGTTACCCCCACTCTGTTATCATTGCGTACTTTTAGCCTGCGTAATCCTCATAGCAAGGAAGGGGAAGGGAAAAAAAAGAAAGAAATGGAACTGCCCTGGTGTACAGAGGACCTGGAGTCCATCGGTGATGTGAGATCAACACACAGCAACACAGCGACCCAGGTCAACACAAATCTGCAGCTAGAGCTAAAGGCGTGCATTAGGACAGCACAGACACGGCCTTCACCATCTGACTATAATGCTCTTATGTCTTTTACAGCTGTCACTGTCTGACGCTTCCCACCGAGACCTACACAGTGGACACTGCAGCAAAGAAAATGGGTTCATCCAGTACAATACAGATGCAGTTTATTCCACTGGAGCCTCTAGGCTACATTATCAATATCCCGGTTAAAGCAATGGCCAGGAAAAAGACCCATAGAGCTGCCAGCACACTCGTTATTCTAATCAATTATTTTAATCTACTTTTTTTCTGTAGAAAATGCTGAAATTGGTGTTCATTTCCTCTACACAGGCTTTTTGAGTGACAGGGGCTCTGATGCTTTCAGAATGATAAAAAAGTATGTAAAAAGACTTAAAACAAATTTGAAATGTCATTGCAATATTATTCAGTTTCTTACATTTTGAGGCCAGTTTCCAGTTTTAGACTGGAAAATCCATTAACATTAAACATTAAAACCTTAAATGCCTGATTCACTGTTTCTACACTGCCCGGGCTATAAATGCATTCTCTTTTGTATATCCCAGCTTGGATTTTTGTTACTTGGAAATTTGGACCCAAGTGACAGAAATCCATCTGTAGTCAGGGATCAACCAATGGAACCTCTCCAAACTCCTCTCTGCTGCATTGCTCTGGCATATATACTCAGAGCACTTTATTAGGTACACCTGTACACCTAATAATTCATACAATGATCTAATCTGACAATCGTGTGGCAGCAGTGCAACGCATAAAATCATGAAGAACTTCAGTTAATGTTCAGATCAACCATCAGAATGAGGGGGAAATGTGATCTCAGTAATTTTGTCTGTGCCATGATTGTTGGTGCCAGATGGGCTGATTTGAGTATTTCTGTAGCTGCTGATCTCTGGGAATTTTTACGCACAACAGTCTCTAGAGTTTACTCAGAATGGTGCGGGGGGAAAAAACACATCCAGTGAGTGTGGAGTGTGCAGGTCAACAGAGAATGGTCAGACTGGTTTGAGCTGACAGAAAGGCTATGGTAACCCAGATCACCACTCTGTACACTCGTGGTGAGCAGAAAAGTATCTCAGAATGCACAGCACATTGAACCTTGAGGCGGATGACCATGTTAGGTTCCACTTCTGTCAGCCAAGAACAGAAAGCTGAGGCTGCAGTGGGCACAGGCTGGAAGAACGACGCCTGGTCTGATGAATCTCGATTCGATGATGAATCCTGACTGAGGCATACTGAGCGAGGTAGAATGAGAATTTGGCGCCAACAGCGAGAATCCAAGGACGGCACCAGCCAGACTGGTGGCGGTGTAATGCTGTGCGTGTAATGGTGTGGGGAATGTTTTCTTGGCACACTAGGGGCCCATTAATACCAATCATTCATCTGTTGAATGTCACAACCCATTTGAATATTGTTACTGACCATGTGCATCCCTTCATGGCCACAATGTATCCACCTTCTAATGGCTACTTCCAGCATGATAATGCACCATGTCACAAAGCAAAAGTCGTCTGAAACTGGTTTCATGAACATGACAATGAGTTCAATGTTTTTTAGTGGCCTTCCCAGGCACCGGATCTGAATCCAATAAAACACCTTTGAGATGTGGTAGAACGGGAGATCTGCAGCATGAATGTGCAGCTGACAAATCTGCAGAAAGTGCGTGATTCCATGTGAACATGGAACAGAAACTCAAAGGAATGTTTTCAACATCTTGTGGAATCCATGGTATGAAGAATTGAGGCCATTTTGAGAGCAAGGGGAGGCCCTACCCAGTACTGGTATAGTGTTCCTAATAAAGTGCTCAGTGAGTGTACATTACAGTGCAGAATTGTGGAGCGATATTAATCTGTCACCAATAAAGTGAAGTTAGGTTTGGAGGCTGCGTTAGATCAAGTTAGTCGAACACTGCAGGGCTGCAAATTGAAGGTCTCTATAGGGAGCCAGGACCATGCAGGAAACAGCCTGAGGAGGGGAGGCAGAGAGAGACGACAACACGTCCCCCACGCTAAAGCCCTGGCAGCCCTCCAACCCAGCACAGGGATCACATTACTGAATGAGGCAAGAGGCATGTGGGTAAATGTAGGCTACATTCAAAAGAGCTGTGCTTCAACAATGCGAGAGAAGGCTAGGGCCAGAGAAATAACAGTTTCTTAGAACTAAGGCATAAAATACCAAGGCCTTAGATCTAAGATGACATAGCGATTGAAGCTAAATAAAATGCATATCACTTTACTATGCATCGCAGGAGGTAGGAGTAAGTTTCCCCATTTTCTAACAGCATCTTAAACCAAGAATAAGGCCAAAAAACGTGAGCCAAAAGGCAACATATGTCAGAAAGCTGTACTTTGAAGCTCTCTCAAATATTAAAAATGATTTGTTTTCATATTGTACTTGAAATGGCTATTGCACAATCCTGAGCTCAATGCTCTTATGGTTACTGCTACACTGTACATCCGTACAGTGAACCCCAAAATATTTCAGAATCATATTCCAGCTCTGGATATTCAATCAAATAATTCCTAAAAAACACAGCAGCATGCATTCCCTCAGCTAATATTTCAAACTATTTCCACAATTGCATTGACCAGTAAAAGCAAACAAGGAAGTGTAATGTAAAATCATCCTTGCAAATCATAAATCAATCGCATGAATTCAATGCAAGAAAACGAGTGGAAATGGCGTATGTTTATATTCCACCAGCAACACTCTGGAGGATAATTTTCACAGAAGTACCCTACTCACACCTGTACAAAAAGGTACAGTTCCGACTGCCTCCACAGACCTGTCGCGCCATGTTTCAGCTGAGCTGTCAGTGTGAAGAGAAATAAACTGAGGGCATATCAACAGCACCATAGTTAATGCTGGAAGAAATTATCCCAATGAAAAAAGTGCTTGAATGAACCAAGCTTTAATAGGTCTGCTTTGTAAAGGCAGTCTACCTTAGTGGATGCAATGGATTTAATTCACTTTCTAAAAGGCAGCTCAAACTTAATATAGAAAATGTTTTTTTCAGCTCCAACTGAGCTCTATTTGGCCAAAATATCACAGGATAATAGCAGGGCAAATGGGAGATAGTCAATAAATTTTTTCAGTTATTCTTGAGGATTCAGCACGAAGCACAAGTTTACATATGGAATTAAATCTATTTAATGTGTGTCACAAATATAAATACAGGAGGAAATGTAAAAATGTAGATCTATTTTTCAAAAAATAATATTGTTTGATAATAATTCCAAATGTATATTGAAAAGTTATTTTTAAATATATGCAGGTCTGTTCCCAATATGGACAAAGGCCTACAACATACACAACATTTTGGAAACAAATGGGACGGGCAAAATCATATTTTGTACATAGACGTTTTCATTTATGTGGGCCAGTGCAATGGTGCTGATGCATGCTAACTTTCAACAGCCAATTGTCACAAACTGCACTGCAAACAAGTTAGTTAGTGTGGCATTTAAAATATCATAGTACCTTTTTCCATCCATTGTTGAACAACATTATACATATAGAGTACATAATTACAGTATCAATCAAATCATCATTATTATTATTATTATTATTATTATTTGATATTAGCATCACTTCTTACATTCTGAGCAGAGATTGGACGCATCTTGGGCTGTCAGTGCAAATTGATGAATAAACATGTGCATGAATCCCATACCATTCCCATTAATTTTAAACATCCAAAGAATGCAGCCTAAAGGTTTAAAAATAAACATGGATTGTGGCCAAATGTGACAATTCACACAGGAACTGGGATGTCATCATGACAGTAGACCACAACATAGGTATTTTCAAAATCAGAAGATTGTCATTGTTAATAAGGATAAGGCAGACTGAACTTACCAACTCATGTTGTCTATTTTAATATTCTTCTGAATTAAACAAATATCAGATGTAATATCAATGTTTTATTGATTTATTAAAATTGATTTGAAATGCATAACATAACCAATCCCTAAACGTGGACTGCAAACCAGTAAGACAAGAGATAATGGACCGTGATGTTGCAGTCACGTGAGAATTGCACTCCAACTTTAAATACTGAATAGTTTTAAATAAAACATGAAGATAGTAGTTTTGCTATATTTACCAGCATCACAAAAACACAAGCACTATCATGCAGCAATGACATGCACTGTGACACAACCTGTGGCATAAAACATGCTACATACTGAGCTGTGTGAGCAAACAGAACAAGCAAATGCATTTCATGGCAGGCTTTACACACTTTCCTAGTCAATATTTTTCTAAGTGGACTGGGCACTTTATGTATAGTGGCCAAACACATTAAGTATAATGTGTTTAATGTTTTGTTATTCAATACAAAACCAGTTTTCAAAAAACTGGTATGGCACCCATGCCCTGCATATCATATATGGGGCGGCCTGCAGCGTAGTGGTTAAGGCACATGACTGGGACACACAAGGTTGGTGGTTCGATCCCCGGTGTAGCCACAATAAGATCCGCCCAGCTGTTGGGGGCCTTGAGCAAGGCCCTTAACCCTGCATTGCTCCAGGGGAGGATTATCTCCTGCTTAGTCTAATCAACTGTGCGTCGCTCTGGATAAGAGCGTCTGCCAAATGCCGATAATGTAATATCTTGCAAGCAAAAAAGTAAAATGGTTCTAGTGATGCATGATATATAATCTATCTTGCAGTCTGTTAGTACATCCGATTTAATACATTCTTTAAACAGTGTAATGTCAGAATGCTAAAGAGCAAACATTTGTTTCCCAAGGAATTCAAATGTACAATCAACTGCAGGGTGATCATAGCAGCATTTTAAAGGTGTGGTGGAAGGTTTGGACCAGCGTTTGGTTCTTATTCAAAAGCACAGAGTAGATGTAGTGCGTCAATACAATATCAAGGAAGAATGATTTTACAGAACAGAAATGTTGCAATCTCTGTATGTTCACACGTCGGAAATGCTTTACTACCGCCCACAAGCTCAAATCATCCCGAGGGGATAGCTCAAAGACCTACAATACGAAAAATATCTGTTATTGATCATATTGTGTGTTATGTGTTTGAAATAGAATAGCTTAGATTTAGTTCTAAGGTTGCATAGCTGGCTAAATAGGCATCTGCTTACGACTGTAAAATCATGTCATGTAAACTGCTACAAAGCAGCAAGGAGTGCTGCGCCTACCTTCATATAGCGCCTAACTAGCACGCATAGCCGTAGTCTTCATTTTGCACATCTATTTAGAAGCTACTTCGCTTTTAAATGCAATTCTAAATGCACTTAAAAAAGAAAGAAATGGCAAATGCATTATACATTAGCAGCGAACGAAAATACAGTGCCATAACGTTTCGTACAATACTTTACCTTCAAGCAATTATGCAATACATTACAGTTGGACTTTATAAAATGTATTTTCTAGTTTATGTTATTTTTTTTATTTTTTTTCAAGTATATCTCCGAAAGAGGCAACGCGTTACGCGAGACTTAATCTTTATGAAACACTCTGGTTGAACTAATCCATCAAAACTTTAATAAGACCATGATTTTTGTCCAAGCGTGTGTCTTGGGATGATAGCTCATTCTTAAAAAGAAAACGATCATATACAAAGCAGAAACCGTTTAATTGGGACCAAGTAGATACACCTACAAAAACAAACAAGCTATTTCCGGGCCAACACTCCGTGCATTGCATCAAATTATATTTATCATCCGTAATAGCGATGAAGCGTCCAGTTACAGCAGGAAGAATGTAGTTAGCCAGCTACCGCAGTTCCAACAACACACGATTGAAACACCAGATAGTGGCCTCGGTGATTCTGCTATACACAACAGTTCCTGCACGAATCGAGACTTTATTTTTTATCATTACATTCGTGTGGATAGATGAAAAGGGTAGCTCTGAAATATCCACAAAGAAAAACAAAATAAATGGCCGTAACTACACACGCCCCTTTGTAGCTATAGTGAAATCGCAGTTACTAGATCGTACGAAATGTCGCTAACCAGCTAGCTAGATAGCTAGCTACACAGGTTGCAACCAAAGAAAGCAAGGATAATACATCCCAATGATTTACAACAATAAGGTAGGTGCACAAATTAAATGTAAATAAAATAACTACTGTAGCACGTAGATCTTACCCAGGTTACGATGGAAATAACTAATGGGCAGCTCCTCTTCGATTGGATCTAGCTCGAAATTTTCACTATTTTTATCCACTACCCCTCTGTTTTCAAAAGGTCTGCTTTGGCTAGTTGTCTAACGTCGCTCCGCCCCTCTCATACCCTTTGACTGGGGTGCGGCAACAGAGGAAACTAATTCAATAACATGGTGCCCTATTGGACGGCATGCAAGTAACAAAAATACTGGTTGGATTCTTCACAGTGTAGGCCGTTAAAGCAAAGATGGTGGAGGACATGACAAGATGGAAATGTTAGTTTGTTTACAAGTCAACGGAGAACGGTGTGTTTAAGCGCTGTAATCAGTCGGGCACCTAACGTCTCAATATGTGAATATATCGTAAATGAGTATTTGTACATTAAAGTTCACCCTGTGCAAATACACTTATCGTGTACTAGCAACACCACGGAGATAGTTAGCTATATGCCTAGTTAGCTCTACTTACCTTTACCCGAATCTTTAGACTGGGAAATAATAAAGTGCAATAAACAGCAGTGGTATATTGCAATTGTACACCTAAGGGACGTTAGAGATGCAATCCAATTAAAAACGTTTTGTTTTTTTTATGTCACTATAAGACATTAGATACCAGGCGGTTGCTATGCAACTTAAATGTTACCTTTTTTGTTTTAGCTAGCAAGGTAGTGTTAGTGAGAAAATGTATATGCTTTAATGATGTCTATACGTTTCAATTATGAAAACAATGAAAAACTGCCCAACATTAGTGAGATCACAGTGAGACATAGGAGTACATTTTGATACATGTCCATGATCTGGGGGCAGGGCGTGGATCACTGCGCGATTAGGTTTATGGACAACCATTGGTCCGTTGTGCAGTTATACTTGATCCCAACTTCCTCAGTAGACCGGAAAAGGTATCAAGATATCTCCTGCTTCCATTTCCGTCGTGCTTTCGAGAATAGTGTTACTGCGAACAAGAAAGTGGCTAGTTAATTACAACACTGTTGTCAACAGTGACTGTTTAAAATCGGTAAGTTTCTTTGGTTAGATTTGCGGGTGTAGCTGATGTTTTGGAAAAAGTGAAGTGTAACTTCTATTTATTTCGTTAATTGTGGAAGTGACCTGTTTAGGATAAAAGTTAGCTAACGTTAACTAGCATCCAAACGGAAAACAATACTAGTATCTACTAGCTTGATTAGCAACTTCGCTATCCCAGTGGCTTGTAGTTAGCTAGACTGCTTCTCGTGGGTTAGCTTGTTTGGGCTGTTTTGATCGGCTTTACCTACGAATTGCTGCTTCACTGGTATAATTCCACTGGGCTTTTGTAGACGTAAGCATGGTAGTGGCACTAAGGATAATGAAGTACAAATATATGAATCATAAAAGTAGTTCCCACCACATTACCCATTTGGATGTTCCCAGATCTATGTGGATTGTATCCTCGTATTATTAAGTGGCCGGTATATCTTTGATTCACTTGTAAATATACTATTTTACTGCAAAATAAGAATTGAGTCATGTTTGTTGTGATTGAGTCGATGTATAAGAAAATCTTTTTGCATTTAATAATAATCAGAAAAACCATGCACTCAGTCTTTCTTTGTTAAAGGGGGACACACACACTGCTGTTAGTCTTTAGATGGTGACAGTTTTTGTGGTTTTATTTTACTCCCGCACATTGTATTTAAAACTAAAGGATTGATATTAGGTTAAAGTGCCGACAGGCTTAATTTAAGGGCATTTACATCCACATCTCTGGAGTTCCAAATTGGTCTTGTGGGAATAACTTGCTGTACTTTTTGTCATTAGTGCCATCATCATGCTTAGTCATCATTAGTTGCTGTTTCTTTTGGGATTGTTACCTTCATGCTTGTCTTCACCCAAGTGAAATGCATATTCAGTGGGATTCAGGTCAGGTGATTTAGTTGAAAATCTCCTTGGTTGCTTCAGCAGTGTGTTTGGGGGTCTTGGTCTGAGGCATTGGCCAGCTTCAAGCTCCCAGTTTATCATAAGTTACCATTTGATTTCAGTTGAAATGCTTAAGTATTTGAGTATTTTTTGAAAGGTTTGTATTATTTCTACTTTCCAATAAGACATTTTCATTGTTGATTCACTAGGAATCGTTGTTGGCCAGGGCAATACTTTCCAGCCAATCAGCACATCCCAAACAAACAGTCAAATTGTATGCTTTTTTTAATGAACATTTTGTTGAATTTTCTTTTTCAGGCTTGAACTTTGGGTTTGGGCCGCAGCCATGGTGTGCATTCCTTGCATTGTCATTCCTGTACTGCTCTGGGTTTATAAGAGATTTCTCGAACCCATCATTTACCCCTTCATCTCCCCAATCATAAACCGATTCTGGACAAAAAAAGCAGTCCAGGAGAGTGGAACAGGTGATGCAACAGCTAAGGAGAACTGCAACGGGACATGCAAGGTAAACAATGTTGCATACAAAAACAAATTACAAGTAAATAAATACGTACCTAACTCTAAAATTGAATTTTTTAGTTTTACATTACATTGAAATGCTGATGTTGATTGCTACATTTATCATGAGAACACATGGGCACCAAAGAACTAGCAGCTACCAATGCTGACTGTCAGATTGCTTTGATTCGCCTCATGTTGCCCGTATGAAGTTGCGCTCGAACACGCCACGAAGGCTACAGCTGACAGCCAGCATGCACATACGCTCTGCATCTGCGTGAGAGGAACTGACTCTCCATACCAGGAGCTGGCGACAGTCAAAAAAAGAACTGGAAGACCTAGGGTTGTGGGAAGGTAAACAGATTTAGAAATTAGCGGGTGTCTGTCACATTGAACTGCTATATTGCAGTTCAATGGTCTGTGTCTGTCCACTCTGGTTTCCGCAGGTGTCAACAACATTCATTTTAAGACCTTTTTAATACCACCTGATTTTTAAATATACCAATGTCATTCCAAACGAAAACACGGAATCACTCATAAATGGGGGAGGAAAAAAAACAATCCGGTTATGGTGTTTGTTGATTTGCTCACTCCTCGTGCGCTAATTTGGTAATTCTACAGCCAATCCAACATTCAGTTGGCGGCTTGGTGTTTCAGGGACTTAAGTTGTACGTGGGTCTGTGACAAATAACGGATTCCAGTTCAGAACAAAATAAAATGTTAAAAATGCAAATGAAAGCATTTTTTTTGCCTTCATTTGAATTATATTTTGTCATTTCTCAAATGTTATTTTCAGCCTTTGCTGAACACTATCGCCACCTCCTGGTATGTAGAGTTATTTCTTCTCACAGGCACAGAGCATGCATGCATGTTGGCCATCAGATGTCGTCTTTGCGGTGTGTTCAAGCACAACTTCATACGGGCGGCGTGAGGCGGCTCAGCGATCTGACCGTGATCAGCCTTGGTTGCCGTTAGTTTTTGAAGTTGGCTGGGTGTGTCAGGGCCTTTACAGCTTCAAACTGAACAATGTTACACCCCATCATTACCTGTGGTAATTCACTATAGGGTTGGTTTAAATGGACATTGTCTTGCTCTATTCATTGCAAAATACTCTTAATAAACTTGAATTCTTTGCTCATGTGAAAAATCTTTTTTTTTTTCAGACTGAATGCAATGGGAATGTTAATAGTTCTACCACCAATGGACCAACTACAGTTTCG
Organism: Conger conger; assembly: GCF_963514075.1. Taxonomy (NCBI): domain Eukaryota; kingdom Metazoa; phylum Chordata; class Actinopteri; order Anguilliformes; family Congridae; genus Conger; species Conger conger. The sequence continues at coordinate 7,040,329 of NC_083771.1, forward strand.
GATAAGAAGACGGACTGACATTGCAAGGGACAGCTTTGAAAGCAGTGGAGATATTCCATTTTGTGATTATCTGGATTATTTACTGTGATTTCAAATATTTTTTTAAATGGAATATTTAAAAATTAAATTGAGGATAACAGGAGTTGTCATGCTTCTATACAATTAATTCCTGCAGTAGACCATCTAGAAACATACAACCTGAATTTTTATTGTCATTTGTTTTAGAATTTATTCCATTTTAAATTGTATTGTAATTAGAAAATATGTAATATATTGATGAGTTTCTGGCTTCAGGACTTTCCTACACGTCTTTGTCTTGTCTTCATTAGTCAAATTCCATAATTCAACTTGTAATTTTTATTTTAATTACAGTTTCCATATATGTAATACATCTTTATTCTTACCTTGTAGATGTTGTTATATATATTTTGACTTGTAAATAATAAATGTCAATCTAAACACTCTTTATATTCTACTTATATAGTGCGTCTGCATATTGGCAATTGTAATGCGGCAAATTACACCTAAATATTTACATTTAATGTCAGTGGATTGTATGTTCAGCTGTAATGAAATTGGCTTCTCCATGATCTAAAACTACTTTCGGAGGGTTGCCGGTTCGATCCCCTGCCCGGGCTGTGTGTGTATGAATGGGTGAATAAGAAGCATCAATTGTACAGTGCTTTGGATAAAGGCGCTATATAAATGCCAACCATTTACATGTTACTCAGAAGCTCAAGCCCCATCACTGCAATAATGCAGACACAAAACCTTAACACAAAACGCTACTCTTTAATTTGAGAGTATTTACATCCATATCCGGTGATCCATGTAGGCACTACATCCCTACCTACCTGGGCAATTAATTTAATCAACAGTGCGGTTAACTGATAAGATAAAATGTCATAACCACACTATTGGTTAAATGAATTGGCTCAGTGGGTAATAGGATACTCTGTTTACCCATGCATTCTGTAGGCTACAGTGGTCAAAGAGGGAATGTTGCTTTCCACATTTGTTTTGAGCAAACACTGGTCTTCCTCCGCTTTTTAGTGCTTTGCTAAACCTTGGTCATGGTTCAGGTGTGCTTGCATACCGTTATGCCTTGAAAACTCAGCCGCCACTTTATAGTGTAAAGTAAAAACCATTTAGTTAAAGTATATTAATTGTATGTGAATTATGTTCTTCCCATAGCCTGTTTGAAAATAAGGCTCTTCCGTGCATGCACTGCCTTTTTGACCGTTTCCCTGTCGCCCCTTTTCTAGCTGGAGAGCCCTTGTGAACGGAATGAGACGCCTGACCTCTGGTGGCAATTACTAGCAATGCACGGGGAAACCCGGAAGTATTTGAATTTGAAGATGGGGGCGCTCCTTGTTTATTTTTCTTCAGATTTTACCTTTTGCTCTCAGATGCCCTGAGTTGCTTTTAATACTTTTGGTTTTTTTTGTTTGAAGATTCTTTCAGTGTGGGATGAATCTTTCAAGCATGTTCAGCTGATGGTGACTGAGATGAGGACAGCACGCAGCGGACAGGCGCTTAATTGAACTCGGAGGCTGTGTCCGCAATGGCTTACTTCATTAATTACTAAGCCCTAACTAGTGAATGTCCATATAGTGCGCTATATAGTTTACTAAATAAAGATTGAATTCGGACAGCAAACGTTGACTTTTGCAATCGAATAGCGTCATCACGTAGGCAGCGGTAGGCTACAGTTTTACTTGCCTTACTTGAGGTCCAGAGTAACATTTCTCGTGATCTTTTTTAAATAGAAACTCTTATTTTAAAAATAGAACGTTCTATTGTGAAACACAGAATGTCCGTTCTATGTTAGAAATAGAATGTCCGTCCTATATTAAAAATAGAATATCCGTTGTATTTCTATAATAGAAATAGGGGTTAAATATATGGCTTCCCTAAACAAGTATTGTTATAAATATAATGCTATTTTGCTTCCTTCTATTATGAAGAGTATATACTAAACTATATAAAGCACAGTGATGTGTTTGGAAACCATCTCCTGTAATGAAGCGCAATGCGCTATGATAAATTACGTCCAAGGGCCTTAGAGTACTGTTAGAGGCATGCCTGTACAGGACATCTCAGTTCCTGTATGCTGGGACTGTAGTACATGAATGATGACAGACACGCGTTTGCAGTTCAGCCATGTAATATAGAAAGTGCCGGTGACCGTCCCTGAGCGGAAAACAACAAAACTAGTCGATTGCCGATGGCATCGATCTAACTAGACCCGTAACAATCTCCATAGTCAAATAACGGCAAGATTGTCACCTGCGCAATCCTCTTCCTGGTGACCAATGAAAAACAGGATCTATTTCTGCAAAGAACCCCGATTTTGGTCTCAATTTTTTTGGACAAGTTGGCCACCTGAGTTTTAAAAGAAAAAATCATGATCCAGCCAGATACCTAAATATTTGTAGTACTGAACTTGCTCAATTTGAGCATCAGTCAATGAGGATATGGCAATATTTGGCATAGTTGTATTCCTTATAGAAAAGTTAGATCATGTACTCAGTTTTTTCAGTATTCAAAACAAGTTTAAGACCAGCTAGAGCATGCTGTATAACATTAAAAGCTGATGTAAGGGCCTGGGTGCCCGTTGGTGCTGAGGAGTACTGTGTCATCAGCATAAAAATGAAACTTACAATTTGTTATCTTGCTGGCAATATAATTTATATAGACTGTAAATAAAATTGGTATAAGTATGGAAACTTGGGGTACTCCTTTCTTAACTTTAAAAAAATGCTTTGACTTCACATCCCCAACCATAATGGCTTGAGTTCTATTTGAAAGGTAATCCTGGAACCATGAACAGCCTAAGCTATCAAGTCCGATGGAGGTTTTTTATTAAGATTGTATGGTCTACTGTATCAAAAACCTTTGCTAGATCGTTAAAAAGGGCTGCACATTTTTGTTTATTATCCAATGCTGTTGTTGCTTAACATTACATTATTACATCTTATCCAGAGCAACATACAGTTGATTAAACTAAGCAGGAGACAGTCCTCCCCTGGAGGAATGCAGGGTTAAGGGCCTTGCTCAAGGGCCCAACGGCTGTGCGGATCTTATTGTGGCTACACAGGGATTTGAACAACCAACCTTGCCCGTCCCTGTCATTTACCTTAACCACTACGCTACAAGCCGCCCATATAAACTTAAGTGATTCCAAGATCTTAGCCAGGCAAGACAATTTTGAGATGGGCCGATAGCTGTTTACTGAACTGGCATCACTAACCTTGAATAATGGAAGAACATGAGCAGCTTTCCATGCACTGGGAATAGTCCCGGTTGATAATGACAAATGAAAAATATTAGTTACCGATTGTGCAATCAGAATTTTCACTGTAAATTCCTTAAATGATGTGTCTCCTGTAGTGGACGGAGTTTTCAAATTTTTAAAAAGATTTCCAGCCGCTATAAAATGTTGATTAAAACAATCACAGATCTTGATGACGAAGGACTGGAATTCAGGGACTCTTTACCCTGACTCTTGGCCAACAACGAGATGAAATATTCGGATTTTGCCTTTTTTTAATCAATGAGCAGCAATTATTTCTTAGTTTTTTTAAAACCTGCCAGTCAGATTGCGCCTGGGTTTCCCTTGCTTTCACCCATTCTTCATCTGTAGTGTGGTTCTCGAAAACTCGAAAACCAGGGATTGCTTCTAGTCTCTTAACTGGAGCATGCTTATCCACAGCACAATTAAATACAGTAGTAAAGTGAGACAATGCTAGGTCTGGGTCAGGAATACAACCAGAAAAGCTTAAATCACTCCAAAATATATCGTGCAGGAAGCCCTGTTCACAGAAATGTAAAACATTTATTTTAGTAATAAAACATGGTGGTGATTTTGAAGCTTCCATGTCTCTAATACCTGCTACTGGGAACTGATCACTAAAATTTTTTACATTTACATTTTTGTCATTTGGCAGACGCTTTTAATCCAAAGCGACTTACAAGTGCATAGGTTCTACCACAAGTCAAAGCATCACATCCAGAACTAGGAAAAATACACATGGAATGCTGTTCTAAACATATAGTCATCATAAGTGCCAAATCTTTTTTTTTTTTCAGGGGGGGGGGGGGGGGGTTAGACAAGGATAGGGATATCAGAAAGGAGGGGCGGGGGAAATCAGGAGGGAGGACTAAGGTAGAGTTTGAAAAGGTGTGTTTTGAGTCTGTCGAAATAGGGGGAGGGATTCTGCGGTCCTAACAGTGGTAGGCAAGTCATTCCACCACTGAGGAACCAGAACGGAAAACAGGCGTGAACGTGCAGCTCGACCGCCAGGTGCACGTAGAGAGGGAACCATAAGGCGACCAGAGCTGGCAGACCGGAGTGGTCTAGCTGGGGAGTAGGGAGTGATCAGGGATTGTATGTAAGGTGGTTGCAGTAATCCAGGCGGGAAATGACGAGCGCCTGGACTAGGAGCTGGGTGGCTTTCTCTGTCAAGAGATGACAGATACGGCGTATATTATACAGAAAGAACCTGCAGGTTCTGGCAGTGGAGGATACTTGTGGAGCCAGGGTGAGGCAGTTATCAAGAGTCACCCCAAGATTCTTTGCCGTACGGGAGGAGGAAACTACAAAGTCCTCAACAGTGAGTGAGAGGTCGATTGACGGAGAGGACTTAGCAGGGATGTAAAGAAGCTCAGTTTTGGCAAGGTTGAGCTTCAGGTGGTGGGAAGTCATCCACGCAGAGATATCAGCCAAGCAGGCAGAGATCTGTGTGGTGACTTGGGTATCGGGGGGGGAAGGAAATAACAAGTTGGGTGTCATCAGCGTAAGAATGATAAGAAAAGCCATGGGAAGAGATAACAGAACCAAGAGACATGGTGTATAGCGAGAAGAGGAGAGGCCCAAGAACTGAGCCCTGCTGGACTCCAGTTTGTAAGGGGTGAGGGTCAGAGACTGAGCCCCTCCAAGTCACCTGGTAGGAGCGACCAGAGAGGTAGGAGGAAAACCAAGTGAGTGCAGACCCTGTGACACCCATCCCAGACAGCGATGAGAGCAGAATCTCATGGTTGACTGTATCGAAGGCGGCCGACAGGTCGAGGAAGATGAGGACAGAGGAGAGGGATTTGGCTTTAGCAGAGTGGAGTGCCTCAGTGACCGCGAGCAGGGCGGTCTCAGTGGAGTGGCCACTCTTGAAGCCAGACTGGTTGGGGTCATGGAGATTGTTGTGAAGAAGATAAGTGGACAGTTGGGAGCAGACCGCCCGTTCCAGAGTTTTAGCGAGAAAGGGAAGAAGAGAGACAGGCCGGGAGTTGTTCAGGGCAGAGGGGTCAAGAGTAGGTTTTTTGAGCAGGGGAGTGACTCTGGCCCTCTTCAGGGAAGAGGGCATGGTGCCGGAAGAGAGGGAGGTGTTGATTAGAGAGGAGAGAAAAGGGAGGATGTCATTGGATATAGATTGTAGGAGGGGAGAGGGGATGGGGTCCAGAGGACAGGTGGTCGGGCAGTGGGATGTAAGGAGTTTCAATGTGTCGACGTCAGAGAGGGGAGAAAAGGAGGCTAGGGAGTTGGGGAAGGTAGGAGGGTCAGCAGGGGGAGATGGTTGTGAGAAGGAATTGCGAATGGCATCGACCTTCTTTTCAAAGAAGGAGACAAAGTCATCAGGTGTGAGTGATGAGGGAGGTGGGGGGGGGGGGGATCCAAAGGAAAGATGCCACTCAGAGTGTACTTGTGTATCTTGATGATATCTTAATTGTATTTACTTAAGCATTTAGTATTTTTGGAAGTCTACACTCATCATTAAAATGGCATTGCTGCACTGAAGGTAGCGTTTGCAAGAATGGTGCAGTGGGGAAGAGGGTGCAGACAAGGGCACAGACCACTTGAACGCTTCCACAGAAAAGCCACAAGATCGGGTCAGCAGGAAACCCAAGACGCAGTTGTGGATGTAGAAATACTGTGGGGTGGGGGGGGGGGGTGGCGAGACGGCGTGACTTGTGAGACGAGACGCCTTGAAGAAGCCACCGACCTTGCGTGTCCCAGTCACATACCTTAACCACTACGCTACAGGCCACCACTCAAAACCTTTTACCATTTTGAGTGTTTTCAGCTGGATTACGTCCTTCCATTAGAACAATATTTGTTATCCTAGATTGTTCAAGCGACATATATGAAATAGGACCTTGATCTCCATTTGGGGTAGGCTACATGCTGCTTCGTTGCTGGTAAACCTTCGAAGACGAGTGACATTTATTTAGTTTTGATGAGGCTGATAGGACTGGAGTTACTTGTCAGTCTGCAGTTTCCTTCTCATTCCCCATTCCACACTACATTTCCCTATACTTTTTCCTGTAACTGTCTGAGCCTAGACCGGGTTGTACAAAAGTAAAAGTTCAGGAAGATGCTGTGTGTTTGAGTACGAAAACCAGAAGGAGAAATAAAGGAAATGAAAAGCATGACATAAATGCTTAGAGGACCTGGAGTAGGCCTAATCTATTTATCTCTTCAGCACCACCCAGGAGAAGATGATCACTCTGGGAAGGACCTCCAGCAAAACCAATGAAGAAGAATGGGCTACATTAGTGCAGGAGGTAAGGGTGGTCATTTTGCAGTGTCCATGAGTAAGACTCCTTACCCCCAATAGCTCATGACAAGCTGGTCGTGCCATGCATGGCAGTCTTTCGCTGTTAATGTGTGTGTAAATGGATGAAACATTGTAAACCACTATATAAATAGGTCCATTTACGAAGAGGAAGCTTCAATCTCTTTAGTAAGAGTAAAGAAAGATATTTAGGGAAGTAGTGGTGAACAGTATACAGATGGTTAGAAAAGGGAAGCAAAAACTTGAGGTTAAAACCTTGCAATAGTACAAAGGAAAGTCTATTACTGGTATAGACTAAGAGGATTAGTCTTAATTGTATGCTTTGGGTATTACTTTTGCATGTCTGTGTCTCTTGAACTATACACAGTGTGGTCTGTAAGTATTTAGTCAGTAACACATTTTTTGGGCTGTTTTGGCTCTGTACTCCAGCAAATTGGATTTTAAATGAAACGCTGAATGTGAGGCTAAAATTAATACAGTCAGCTTTAATTTAGGGCATTAATATTTATATATATATTTTAGGGGGCCAAAGGTAATTTTAGCCAGCTGTGTGACATTGCATCATGAGTAAGTAATACTTTATTTTAGTAATACAAATGTATTTATATAGCACCTTTCTAAACCAATGGTCACAAAGTGCTTCACAATGAAATACTAAAAGAAGCCCAAACATCAACAAACAGGATAAAACAAGAACACAAACGCAATAAAAACAATATAGAATAAGATAAATAAAATAAGCTATTAAATATAATATAATATTAAATTAAAAAAATTGAAAAGGCATACTGATAAAAGATATACAAAGAGATGGCCACTAGATCAATAATCAGGTAATGCAAGGGAGTAAAAAATAAATATATATATATCGGGTGCAACGGATGGTGCAGTGGGTAGCACTGCCGCCTCACAGCAAGGAGGTCCTGGGTTCGAATCCCCATCGGCCGGGGCCTCTCTGTGTGGAGTTTGCATGTTCTCCCCTTGTCTGCGTGGGTTTCCTCCAGGTACTCTGGTTTCCTCCCACAGTCCAAAGATATGCAGGTTAGGCTGATTGGAGAGTCTAAATTGCCCATAGGTATGAGTGTGTGAGTGAATGGTGTGTGTGCCCTGCGATGGACTGGCGACCTGTCCAGGGTGTATTCCTGCCTTTCGCCCAATGTATGCTGGGATAGGCTCCAGCCCCCCTGCGACCCTGTTCAGGATAAGCGGGTTAGGATAATGAATGAATGAATGAATATATATCTATATATATTTTTTTGGTTTCTTAAAATACTACTTTATATTTGTGCACAAACTTGATGTCAACTTGTATACAACTTGTCCTCAAGTGTCCCCAAATCTCTCCAAATCCATAACCGCCTCACATATGAATGATCAGTCTTTTTTTTTTTGATTTTCTGATTTATATTTTTTTAAAGAAAACAAACCTTCACATGTGTTTTGTTCACATACAGTTTATGAGATTATGTACATAACATTACATTACATTATTGGCATTTGGCAGACGCTCTTATCCAGAGCGACGTACAACAAAGTCCATACCCATAACCGGGGATAAGTTCGCTGAAAGACCCTAGAGGGAAGTACAATTTCAACTGCTACCTGTACAACAAAGATAAGGACGAGGGCCAATTTTATTTTTATTTTTTTTATTTTTTTTTTGAACAAAGAAACAACCAACAGAGCAAAAGTGACCAAAGTTCACTATCCAAACACAAAGCAAGTCACAGAGACAACAATTAAGGTTCACAGGGAGGTAGGGAGGGATGGGGAGAGGTGCTGCTTGAAGAGGTGTGTCTTCAGCTTGCGCTTGAAGGTGGGGAGAGATTCTTCAGTTCTGACCTCAACGGGGAGTTCGTTCCACCACCGTGGAGCCAGAACAGACAGTAGTCGTGAGTGTGAGGTGGAGGTTCGGAGAGGGGGAGGTACCAAGCGGCCTGTGGAGGCTGAACGAAGAGGTCTGGCAGGGGTGTAGGGTCTGATGATTTTTTGTAGGTAAGCTGGGGAAGACCCCTGAACTGCGTGGAAGGCTAGCACCAATGTTTTGAATTTGATGCGGGCCATGACAGGCAGCCAATGGAGGGAAGTAAGCAGGGGGGTGACGTGTGAGTATTTGGGAAGGTTGAAGACCAGACGAGCTGCTGCATTCTGGATGAGTTGGAGGGGTCTGATGGCGGACGCTGGGAGGCCAGCCAAGAGGGAATTGCAGTAGTCCAGGCGGGATAGAACCATCGCTTGGACCAGGAGCTGGGTCGAGTAGGGGGTGAGAAAGGGGCAGATTCTCTGTATGTTGTATAGGAAGAACCTGCAAGACCGGGTCACCGCCGCAATGTTATCGGAAAGGGACAGTCTGCTGTCCATCACCACGCCGAGGTTTCTTGCACTGGGTGATGGCGTGAGTGCGGTATCCCCGAGGGAAATGGAGAGATCCAGATGAGGAGAGGTATTGCTGGCAGGGCAGACAGGAGGATGGAGTGATCCACAGTGTCGAAGGCAGCAGAGAGATCTAGAAGAATGAGGACAGAGGAGAGGGAGGCTGCTCGTGACTCACTGACGGAGAGGAGCGCAGTCTCTGTCGAGTGGCCCGATCTGAAGCCAGACTGATGGGGGTCTAGCAGGTTGTTGTTAGAAAAGAAAGAAGAAAGTTGAGTAGAAGCAGCTCGTTCTATAGTTTTAGAAAGGAAAGGAAGAAGAAATACCAGGCGGTAGTTCTGGATGATGGAGGGATCCAGAGTAGGCTTTTTTAGCAGCAGAGTGATGTGGGCCCTCTTGGAGGATGCCGGAAAACAGCCGGAAGACAGGGAGGAGTTGACAAGGGAGGTGACAAATGGGAGAATGTCAGGTGTGATAGTTTGGAGAAGAGAAGAGGGGATAGGGTCAAGGGCACAGGTTGTAGGGCGGTGGGAGAGCAGGAGTTGAGAAACATCAGAGTCTGTAACGGGGGAGAAAGTGGAAAACGAAGGGATGGGCCTAGAGGGGGGGAAGGGCACAGTGAGGGGGGCAGTGGTGGTAAAGGATCTGCGGATGACTGTGACCTTCTCATCGAAGAAATCAGCAAAGTCATCAGCAGCAAAGGAGGACTGAGGAGGAGGAGGCGGTGCGATGAGGAGAGAGGAGAAAATAGAGAAAAGTTTCCGGGGGTTAGAAACAGAGTTCTGAATTTGTGTTTGATAGTATTTTGCTTTGGCGGCAGTGACAGCGGAAGAGAATGCCACCAGGAGAGACTGGTAAGTCGTGAGGTCTGAAGCCAAAGGGGCTCCTGTCGGAAGGGACGTGTGGCACTTGGCCCTTGCTTGAACCGTCTGTTCGATGTCCCTTCCCATCCCAGGCCACTACAGCCGTTTCCTGGCCTAGGTGTGTTTTTGCACGGTGATAAGAAGGTGCAGTTTCTTATCAGTGGCTCGCCACTCCGTTCCTCCCGGGCTCCTGTGTGGCCCAGAGCAGGCCTGTACTGGGTTTGGTTTATATTTCTGTGTGGATCTCACTGGAACAGCAAAAGGACGGTCTCAAAATGAATAAAAACATAAAAAAAAGAAACTCTGTATTCTCCACAAAGCCATCTGTTTAGGGTTGATTCACATAGCTCAGAATGACATACAATATTCGGGCTGGGCACAAAACAATCATACATGAAAGTAACAAAAGTTTTCTGGGTCTTTGTGAAATAAAATCTTTTAAAAAATCTATAGAAATATATACTTTGAGCCTGGATTGGGGTCCCTGGATCAATACCCTTGATTTTCATTGTGCAGTACTTAATTTGACTGAAAGATGTATGATATAGTATGCTGGATTCTTTATCATTTTTATCATGCAAATCCACTTCAACCCAACAGTGCAGTGCCAATCCGAAGAATGGGAGCCCTCCCAGTCCACCACCGATCCAAATGAAAATAACTAATGTGTTTTATGTCTTTTATAAACATATTGAGGCTGGGCTGACTTTGGACCAGTGACATACAGAAGTGACTGTTTATGGTTAAAAGGAGAAGAATAGAGACCAGATGAGGGTGCAGACCACAGAAACAGTTCTGCTTAAAAGCCGCAAGATGGCTTCAACAGAAAGGCAAGGGTGTGGACGATGAGAACTTTCTCTCTGAAGAACCACGAGATGGATCAACAGGTTGTGCTATACAAGGTTGATATGAACAGGCTAATTGCAGAAGTTCTGCTGCAATGAGGGAATTCTGCTGAATTGTCTGAATTGCGTGAGTGGCTTGCAGGCAATCTCTGGCCCTCGAATCCAGATCCAGCCCTGGTTTTCCTTTCTCCTGGGAAATTAGTGCTACTGATTGGCCAGCCTGTCTTCACACCTGACTCCCAGGTAAAGGGGGGTGGGGGGGTGGTGGAGAACCAGCAGGTATTGGGCCTAGAATAGGGAGGGGGGGGGAAGTGATTAATGTTCTGAAGTGGTACATGTAGGTGGCAGATGGTAAGCCATAGCTCTCAAATAATTCTATATTTTTATTCTTTAAACTGGTTTTATTCTTACTTTCAGAGATTGGACGACTCGTATGAACATACTTCGCTAAAGATTAATTTATGGGGAAGTGGTGTGCATAAGCTGTGAGATGCACCTTACAAGCATGAATACTGAGTGAGTATAGGGTAGTGTTTGAGTAGGAGGGAGGAGTTTTTAACTGAGCTTTACGTCAGCTGTGATGGTACAGGGATGCTGAAGGGGGGCTTGGCATTAGCTATAAATAAAGCACAAGATGATACAGATGGTGCAACTCATCTGAACTTTTCCACAAGAAGGCTGCACAGAAGAATGATTGCTTGATTGTTCAGGTAAAACTTTCATCTCTTCTCCTGACCACCCATTCTTTTCCTTTGCCTCAGGAAAGCATAAATAGCATAATTAAATGAAGCATAAATGGCCTTTTTAATGGCATACATTAATAATATATTGCAATGTCAAGTAACTAACAGACAGGCTCTCCATGGCCTTTCAGAGATGACTTGTGCTCTGTGCTTCCTGGTGTTGGGCTTGTGCCTGGCTTTCTCCAACCAACTTTCAGCAGGTGAGTGTGCCCTCACAAGGATTATGTGCTCCAGCGGCAAACTAAGACACGAAGAAGAGAACACCAATTTAGACGTGAAATTAGCATGAAATGCAGGTTTGCATGTACTGTAAATGCAGGAGCTTTACGCAGTATTAACGTACATTGCTTATATACAATTAAGGAAATGCTGTCATAACTGAGTGCGTGTGTGCTGTTTGCAGAAGACAGTCTGGGGGGACCATTCATGCTGAGTGCTTTGGAGGATGCAAAGAGGACCGTTGATGAGGCCTACAAATACTCACGAAAAGAGTAAGACGCTTTATTTCACATGTTGTAAATGGTAAATGGTCTGCATTTATATAGTGCCTTTATCCAAAGCGCTGTACAATTGATACTTATTCACCCATTCATACACACTCACACACCAACGGCATTTGCCTGCCATGCAAGGCACCAACCAGCTCGTCAGGAGCATTTTGGGGGTTAGGTGTCTTGCTCAGGGACACTTTGACACACCCTGGGCGGTGTTCTCCCTCCCAGTGAAGAGCCAGGTATCTTGCTGTCAACAACTCTGTCCCTCTCTCTGTGTGTCCTTGGCAGAAGTCTGTCCCGTGTGCAGAAGAGCTCAGCCAGCCCTGCAGATGTCCTGCGCCTGCTGAGGCAGCCGGCCCGGGACACTCGCTCAGCCGTGCGGGCTGCAGACTACATGGACTACACCCTGAGCCTGATCCAACAGAGGGTTCACCACCTGCACAAGCGCTCTCTCAATGCTACAGGTCTGAGACACACACACACACACACACACTCACACACACACAAACACACTCACACACACACAAACACACTCACACACTCACACACACACACACACACACCCTGAGCCTGATCCAACAGAGGGTTCACCACCTGCACAAGCACTCTCTCAATGCTACAGGTCTGAGACACACACACACACACACACACACACACACACACTCACACACACACAAACACACTCACACACTCACACACACACACACACACACACACACACACACACACCCTGAGCCTCATCCAACAGAGGGTTCACCACCTGCACAAGCGCTCTCTCAATGCTACAGGTCTGAGACACACACACACACACACACACTCACACACACACAAACACACTCACACACACACACACACACCCTGAGCCTGATCCAACAGAGGGTTCACCACCTGCACAAGCGCTCTCTCAATGCTACAGGTCTGAGACACACACACACACACACACACACACAAACACACTCACACACACACAAACACACTCACACACACACAAACACACTCACACACTCACACACACACACACACCCTGAGCCTGATCCAACAGAGGGTTCACCACCTGCACAAGCGCTCTCTCAATGCTACAGGTCTGAGGAACACACACTCTCACACACACACTCACTCACACACACACACACACTCACACACACACTCTGAGCCTGATCCAACAGAGAGCTCACCACCTGCACAAGCGCTCTCTCAACGCTACAGGTCTGAGGAACACACACTCTCACACACACTCTCACACACACACACACACACACACTCTGAGCCTGATCCAACAGAGAGTTCACCACCTGCACAAGCACTCTCTCAATGCTACAGGTCTGAAGAACACACACTCTCACACACACACACACACAAACACACTCTGAGCTTGATCCAACAGAGAGCTCACCACCTGCACAAGCGCTCTCTCAATGCTACAAGTCTGAGACGCACACACACACACACTCTGAGCCTGATCCATTACATTACCGTAAATCCTCAAATTGTGTCCGGGGTCTTTTATTTACTTAGGCTGCACAAAGTACAGGCCTTTATTTGGGGCAGGCTTGTATTTGAGGCAGGCCTTTATTTCTTATTAGGTTTCTGTTGTAGAATTGTATTCTTAGACATAAAGTAAAAGGCTACACTTAAAGTGGGCCAACACTGTTCAACACTTCCTGGAACCGTTCAGAAATCAATTAGTATAGGCTAATCAGGAAACACCGTTTGGTAAGTCATAGTGTCAGTCTTAACAGACTTAGTTTATTGCAAATATTCTCAAACACAATAAATCACAAGCAAGTCCAGGATCCATAAAATAACAACTTGCCAGACACGCCTTCATGAACAATAACAAATTAGCGTAGATAACAGCAAGTTAAGGATCTTTTTTTCCTAAAGTGCGTTTTATTGTGAGACATGCGTTTCGTTTTGAGCAACATACCGGTAGGCTATCAAAAGATTTTCGCTTTGGTTTGGGATTTAATTTACTTTTGGACTGTTTGATTCTATTGCTAAATGTTGGGACTGATGAGCACTGAAATCTGGGGGGTATTTGATGGTTCACTTTTAAGTTTTATGTAGTTGAAAGAGTGTCGGGATTTCCACCCGTCTGTGTATTGCGAGCCAAGGCAGCCTTTCATTCATTAATTGAACGTGCGCTGTGCTGTAAATACATGGAAACCTTGCGTAAGCCAAGTAGCCTAAATTGAGTTCATTTTTAATTTTGCCTGATTAACTTTTTATTAAATTCGTAGGCTGGAATGCCTCGCGGCAACAATTGTGTTTAAATGTATACTGCTTCAGCCTTTGGCAAGCTACTTAGAAGGGGGCGGCAAGCGACTGGTAGCTTGAGAGCAACGTATTGGAGACCCATGGTGTAGGACAACGACTTTTCATTGACAACAGTATTAAACCAACCAACAATATAAAATATTAAGAAGAGCTCTTTTATTTCATTGAGTTAAATCGAAACAATGTCTTCTAGTGCTCATGGACTGATAGCCCTACTGGTAGGCAATATTACCCCGGCTTATATTTGGGGGCCGGCCTTTATTTGTCCGAATCGACCACGCCCCCGGCTATTATCCCAGGCCCGGCTTCAAATAGAACCCCGGACACAATTTGAGGATTTACTGTACATTACATTACAAGGCATTTAGCAGATGCTCTTTTCCAGAGCGACATACTGTGAAGTGAATTGCAATAGGACAGGACCATTGCTTGAATAAGGAGCTGAGTGGAGTAGGTGGTGAGGAAGGGTCGGATTTTCCGGATGTTGTACAGGAAGAACCTGCATGCCCGGGTCACCGTTGCGACAGCCTGTTGTCCATCACCACTCCAAGGTTTCTTGCACTGGGGGATGAGGTCACTGTGGTATCCCCTAGTGAGATGGAAAAATTGGAGAAGGGAGAGGTTAGAGCAGGGATGAAGATTACCTCCGTTTTACCCGGGTTGAGCTTTAGATGGTGGTTGCCCATCTAGTTCTGGATGTCTCTCAGGCAGGCGGAGATAGGGGGGGATGGAGAGAAAGAGTTGGGTGTCACTGGCATAACGATGATATGAGATGCCATGAGCAGAGATAACAGGGCCAAGGGATCCAACAGAGAGCTCACCAACTGCACAAGCGCTCTCTCAATGCTACAGGTCTGAGGCTAAGGAAAAGATTGAATACACCTGACTAATCAGGAATGGCTCTGAAGCCAACTGCCGATTACTTTTGGTTCGCTAAAATGAAGGGACTATGTATAAAAGTGCAACATGGAACACACAATATAGATGTAAATACCCTCAAATTAAAGGTGACAGTGTGCACTTCAGCCTAATATTCATTGTTTCAGTTCCAATCCAGTGTGCTGGCGTACAGAGCCAAAAGAATGGAAATTGTACCACTGTCCAAATACTTACAGACTGTACATTGCATCCAGAAACACACACATGCGCGCATATACACATCCACATCCAAACACCCACACAGATACAGAACGTCTTCTCTGCCCTATAATCTCTCTCTCTCTCTCTCTCTCTCTCTCTCTCTCTCTCTCTCTATCTATCTCTCTCAGATCTGCTTACTCCTGATGAAATGGACACCATCGCCCGTCTGACCGGCTGTTCAGCTCGGGTCCAGTCCCCACGCTGCTGCTCCATCCCAAACGTCAACAAGTACCGAACTGCCACTAGCATCTGCAACAATCTGTGAGTGACACATCCCCTTTCTCACCCCTTCAGGGAAACCAAGACCCGATTTGGTTGACTATATCTAGAGCTGCAGCCTGTAGTAAAGCAGAAACAGGAATTTCTAATAAACTGCCTGGGAAGTGAGGATTGAGTGAAATATGTTTATGTTCAGTTTACCAGCAAGCACCCTCATTTAACATTCGGCACTTAAAAGTTAAAACTTCTCACTTATCCAACAAATAAAATACATTTGTTTGATTTAATTTTGTAATTATTATCAATGAGTGGCGGCACGGATGGTGCAGTGGGTAGCACTGCCGCCTCACAGCAAGGAGGTCCTGGGTTCGAATCCCCGTCGGCCGGGGCCTCTCTGTGTGGAGTTTGCATGTTCTCCCTGTGTCTGCGTGGGTTTCCTCCGGGTACTCCGGTTTCCTCCCACAGTCCAAAGACATGCAGGTTAGGCTGATTGGAGAGTCTAAATTGCCCGTAGGCATGAGTGTGTGAGTGAATGGTGTGTGTGCCCTGCGATGGACTGGCGACCTGTCCAGGGTGTATTCCTGCCTTTCGCCCAATGTATGCTGGGATAGGCTCCAGCCCCCCTGCGACCCTGATCAGGATAAGCGGGTTCAGATGATGGATGGATGGATTATTATCAATGATATCATTAACAACAAATATTTAACATCCTATCTAAAGGCAAATGTGTTGTCCTTAACTAGACATAGGGGTTGTATTAATGGGGAAAAGAAATTGTATTAATTTATTTTCCAGGAGAATGCCACGGCGTGGAGCATCCAACACTCCCTTCACCCGTTGGCTGCGTGCTGAATATGAGGATGGGATCTCCCAGCCCAAAGGATGGAACCCTAGAAGACCTTACCATGGATTCTTACTCCCCCTGGTATTTATTAGGGGTCCAATCATCGCCGCATAGCATAGCAAAAACTGTCCATCATAGTGCAACCAAATTTGGCCGCTGTTTCCATTTCCACCCACTACCCAGATTAACTTGATGGTGGTGCTACAGGGAGAAAGTGAATTTAGACATTTTTGGAACCTCTTGGCCTATTGTCAAATTGCCTCAGATTCCCTGGAACATAACAAATTTGCAAATTTGTAAAAAACACTTAAAATGCTTCTTCTCCTATAAAAATGTACCTACTTGCACAATATGGATGAATAACACACAAATAAATATCACAAATATCACACTTATCACAAAAATGCTAATAACTTTGGATTATCATGTCAACCCAAGGTCATATATTTGATCAATAGGTGCTATTCCAGGGGAGAATGGCCATAACTTGTGAACCAAATGGCCACATTGTGCGCTATATCTTGACCAAAGATTGAGACAGGCCATATATGACCCTTAAAAAAACATGACCGCCATCAGCCAATCTAATTATAGCACCCATTAGAGAGACTTCCTGAGGTCCACACACCTTGAAAGATACAAATGGTATGCCTGTACATAAACAACTCATGGTGATAATCAACCAATAGGAGGTGCTACAGTAACACTCCCCGTGTTTTATCTTCCTCCTCTCTGTTTTTCTTTCCTTCTCAAGGTCAGGCAGGTCTCCAACCAGATTCTGGCCACATCTAAGGTAGATAATGACCAGAAATACACCCACCTGCTGACCATCTTTGGCCAGTGGATTGACCACGACGTGACCTTCACCCCCCACTCGCCCAGCATGCGCTCCTTCAGTGACGGCGTCAACTGCGAAGAGACCTGCAGGAAGGTTAATCCCTGCTTCCCCATTGAGGTCAGTGCTCCAGCTTTTTCTTCCCAGTCTCCGTCATCTTCCGTCTCCCATTTAAACTTGTTATTTTAATTGGACTGTATGTTCCCTGTCCCGCCCGATGGGCGCAGAAATCTCCATCAAATGCACGTGATTGAGGAGTGTGACTTTAGCTCCCGTTCCTCTCCCTTTCCGTCTTCCCGTCAGATCCCGAAGGGGGACCCCCGCTTCGGCCGAAATTCCCGATGCTTCCCATTCTTCCGCTCCGCCCCGGCCTGCAGGTGGAGGAGCAATGTGCGGGAGCAGATAAACTCCCTGACGGCCTTCCTGGATGCGGGGCAGGTGTATGGCTCGGAGAACATGCTGGCGCGCGAGCTGCGTAACCTCACCAGCAGATGTGGGCTACTGCGTGTCAACCAGAGGTTCAGCGACCGAGGGAGGGAGCTCCTCCCCTTCTCCACCATGGACCCCAGCATGTGTGCCACTCGCCGGAGGATCACCAACAACCCTAGACTGCCAGAGGTGCCCTGCTTTATCGCGGGTGAGGACCGGCTACTTGTCTGTGGTGGCGGTGGACAACGTTTGTAACAAGAGGTTCAAATATGAAATTACATTGCATCACAGTACTTGTATTTATCAGATGCACTCATCCGGAGTGACTTACAGAATTTATCCGTCAGCCTGTCCGTTTTCTAGCCATTTAAGCCAGGTCAGGGTCCCAGTGGCAACGGATGAAGCAGGACAGCTCCTCCTTCCCCACCACTGTCCAATACAAAGCCCGCATTATTGCGGCCGCTGTACCTACACAATGATTGATCTCTAGTTGCCTTTTTCCCTTGAGAAAGAGAGATACTTGAGCTCCTCCAACTGGAGCAGTTCTTCCGCATCACTTGAAGCAGACTAGCCATATTTTCCTGAGAGAGGACCATGACCACAGATTTAAATGGTTCAAGGATACAAAAGCAGTGGCCCCTGGGAATCAAACTTTCAACATTTGGGATACAAGAGCTATTCAATAGTCTTTATGACTCTGCCACCCTCTACACATGGTGATATAATGCTTTAGTGCTCTCTTACAGGTGACAGCCGTGTGGATGAGAACATCGCCCTTACCTCTTTGCACACTCTGTTCCTGCGAGAACATAACCGCCTGGCGCGGGCCCTGAAGAAGCTCAATCCCCGCTGGAGCAGCGAGACGATCTTCCAGGAAGCCCGCAAGATCTTGGGAGCCTACCAGCAGGTAACAGTACCACCAGGGGGCACCAAAGGAGTTGGCCTCCGTTGAGAGGAGCCCAGCAGTCTCAGCAATATTAGCTCATGGCTTGAGGCTCGTCTATTCACCTGAGATTTCTACTCAAACATTCTGACTTTGCTTCAGTAACTATAGCAACTCTCTAAGTTTTTAACTAGTAGTGCTGCATATTGGCTCTGGCTTTGCAGTTTCTTAATTAATAACTGTCCTCCTTGATCCTCCCCATCCCCCAAAACCCTTTCAGGTGATCATATTTCGGGACGACTTGAAAGCCATCATCGGACCCAATGCCTTTAGTACATTTCTTGGCAAATACCGTGGATACAGTGCCAACGTGGACCCCAGCATTGCCAACGTTTTCGCCACAGCTGCCTACCGCTTTGCCCACCTTGCCATCCAGCCCATGATATTCCGACTGAACGAGAACTACAAGGAAAACCCTCAGTTCCCCACTGTGCCACTGCAGAAGGCTTTCTTCGCACCCTGGAGGGTGGTGTTCGAAGGTGCAGGAGAGCTCCCTGTCTTTAGACTGTAGCCTGTAGCATAGTGGCTAAGGTAAATGACTGGGACTGGCAAGGTTGGTGGTTCGAATCCCAGTGTAGCCACAATAAGATCCACACAGCTGTTGGGCCCTTGAGCAAGGCCCTTAACCCTGCATTGCCCCAGGGGAGGATTGTCTCCTGCTTAGTCTAATCAACTGTACGTCGCTCTGGATAAGAGCATCTGCCAAAATGCCAATAATGTAAACTGTAATGTTTAGAGAGGTCTCACTGTAGACGGAGAACACCGCATACCAGTGATATGTGCACCAATAGAGAATAAGTGGTTATTAAAATGACAGTTAAACATGCACTGCAGAAAAATAGTACATTGATGGGAAAGCACCAAGGGACACATTTTGAGGGGGCGTCACCCGTACACACCCAGTAAACTCAGTTCCCCCTCTCCATTCAGGTGGGATTGACTCCGTGATTCGGGGACTGGTGGGCCGTCCCGCCAAGCTCAACACGCAGGATCACATGATGCCAGATGCACTCCGTGATGGGCTGTTCCAGTTTAGCAGTCGCCTGGCGCAGGACCTGGCTTCTCTGAACATGCAGCGCAGTCGGGACCACGGCATCCCTGGTGAGGAAGCGGTTCCCCTCTAGGTAGTTTCACCCCAGTCCCAACAGCAAATCTATAGCCCCCCATCAACCCCAGTGCCTTATCCAGCTCCCCTCTGTGCACTGCCAAAGTCTGAAAGTCTGTGAAATGTTGGGACTCTTGTTGGGTTTTTTTTGTCCCATCTATGTACATTTTCTGACTCTGTGCCCAGAGTATCTGTCCAGTTTCACATTCTGTTCATCTCCCTGTACAGTTTCACACTGTGTTAATCTCTTGCCTGTTCCTGTACTCACTCCAGGATACAATGCATGGCGTAGATTCTGTGGCCTGTTTCAGCCACGGAACTTGCCACAACTGTCTAGGGTTTTGGGAAACTACGGTTTGGCGCAGCGGTTGCTGAAGGTATACGGCACCCCTGCCAACATCGACGTGTGGTTGGGGGGGGTCGCGGAGCCCTTTGTCCAAGGGGGACGTGTGGGGCCCCTCTTTGCCTGCCTCATTGGCAAACAGTTTCAGAAGATCCGCAAGGGAGACAGGTGAGTTGGGAGTTTGGTTGTGGGGTGGCAGCTGTCTGCTATGGGGCAACGATTCTGCTATCACTCTGACTTTGCGTCAGTAACTACAGCAATCCTCTCTTCTGGGGACGTCTCTGTTGGCTGGACCCTTGTTATGAGTCATTGCCGTTCACAGGATTATCAGCAGGGACAGTGAAGTGTTCCTGATGCCCATTTCAGGTTTTGGTGGGAGAATCCAGGCGTGTTCAAGAAGAGACAGAGGGCTTCTCTGGCCAAAGTCTCTTTGGCCCGCATTATCTGTGACAATACAGGCATCACACACGTTCCCCGCGACCCCTTCCTGAGCATCAGCCCCATCAACTGCAACAAAATTCCTGCCTTTGACCTCACACCCTGGAGGAGAAGATGCAAGTACTCCCCTAGACGAGACAAAACACAAACACATACACACAACCAGACACTTTGAGAATTGAGAAACAATTAATAGCCATTGAAAAATACTCTTTACAAACCGAAAACTTCCCAACTGCTTTACAGGGGCGAAGCTAGGATTTAGTAGAGGTTTGGGGAGATAAAGTATAAACTGTATACTGTATATACATTGCCTATTATATATATTGTCTGGCACATGCACAGTGACTTCGCTACTCCCAAGCAATCACTGACAGTAACCATGAAGTAGAAAGGTTTGTCGAATTGACGGTATATAGGTGTGCGCTGGGCGTACTCGGCCTTGGCAGGATTGGGGCACAAACCCCAGTCTCTGTGTGCAACTGCATCGGACTAATGCCTGCATCAAGGTCCAATGACTTAGCCATGCCCTACCTCTACGCTTATTGGATATTGAATTCTTCATTTTCATGTTTGTACTTCTTGGTTGTGAAAGTCGGAAAGTGAAAGTGACGAGTTTATTATCAGTGTGTTGCAGCTGGATTCAATCATAGCCGATCAAATGACCTCTTTTGTGTCAACCAGCTACCAGGTGTTTCAAAACCTAGCTTCAGCTGTTTTTTTTCAGCAGGGGGCTGTCGCTCATTTGTGATATTTGATATTACAGGCCCAGACGACAACCTGACTGATTGCAGCGATTTTGAGGTTAGTGGACAGAAGATTGTTTGTTTGCTTGCATGGCTATCAAAACTATGTTAATTCTCACCAATCAAGCCTCACAACATCTTATGTATCCATGTCAAATCCAATCCTGCTGTGTTCATCTGTTGCCTCTGCTTTTCTGCTACTGAGCATGAAGAGAAATGGGCATCATGCAAGAACATTTTGGTTTTCTTACTGTAAATATTCATTAAAACAATAAAAAATTACGTTACGTCATCAGCGCGTGTTTGTGAGAATTGTGAATTACCATAATTGATGGCCCAAAAATGCCATGTAACACTATGTGTGACTTCACATTAAAAAAAAGTTCTTTAAAAAAAACATGAAAATAAGAAAAATAACTGAATGAGTTTGGAGCTTTAAAGTGCTTTAAAGTCCTGCTTTCTGAGATTGATAAACAAAAGCTATGTGTACATGATTCATATGATGGGTTGGGACTCAGGACCACTCGTGACAAAATTGCATGCACCAAATTGTGAATGCACCAAATCTCTTGTACAAGCGATTTAAAAACAGATCTGTACGCACATGTGGTTCTTGAATGAGGCCCATTGATATCTGAAATGGGATGAATCCAACCCTTCTGATTGGTGTGTCAGGGTTCTGTTTGTCCAATCACACTATAAATCCAACTCTTCCATTCAGCTGACATGTGGCTAATTTTAACACAAAGTGCAATAATTCTCAATCTTTTTGAAATTTCAGGTTCAAAATGACTTGGATGACAATGAGGTAAAATGAGACATCATATTCAATGACATCATCTCTGTATTCCGCTGAACATTTCTAGCAACAGTTAATCTTTTTATATTTGTATCATATAGGAAAGTTAATATTTATATCATACAAAAAACTGTGACATAATAAAACCGCAAAATGGCAATGGCAGATTGATAAAACTGCAAGAACAGCAGTTTGGTTCCACAGACTCAGACAATAAAAGGCATATTCTAACAATCCTTGATACCATTTTTCTACGTCAAAAAAACATGTTCCAATATAAGAACAAAAAAAAACACATCTGGCAGACATATTTTGGTAGAAAGAAAGTTTGTTTTGCAAATTATTCGATACAGACATATTTATGGAACCAAATATTCCACCTGGTTATGAAGCTACGACTGTTTTCAGCCATTTTCGAGAGAACTATGTTTGCAGGGACAATACCTAAAGAAATGCCATCTTGAACTATTTCTTATTGTTGTGTAAATGCAATAATATTGTAAATATTGGTCATTTCAGTACTGAACTAATGTAAAACATGTCAAGTGTCTTGTACAGGGTTTCCTACCCTTTACCACAAAATATAATGTGTCATATTCAGGCGACGGACAGTTTAGGAATATTGCTGCAATTACATAGCAGAATTAATATACAGACATGTGTAATTACATTATTTGGACTTGCTATACAGTGCATCCAGAAAGTATTCACAGCGCTTCACTTTTCCCACATTTTGTTATGTTACAGCCATATTCCAAAATGGAATAAATTCATTTTTTTCCTCAAAATTCTACACACAACACCCCCTAATGACAACATGAAAGAAGTTTTTTTTTTTTAATTGTTGCAAATCTATTAAAAATAAAAAACTAAGAAATCACAGGTACATAAGTATTCACAGCCTTTGCTCAATACTTTGTTGATGCACCTTTGGCAGCAATTACAGCCTCAAGTCTTTTTGAATATGAAGCCATTCCTTTGATATCTTGGTCGTTGTCCTGCTGAAAGATGAACCGTCGTTCATGGATATAATAGCAGGCGGAGTTGTGATATCCTGGTGAAAATCTGATTCCTGCCCCCCTGCACAGATACCCCAGGATCCCCAGGTCTGAAAGTCTCCTGTGGCCCCCAGAATCTGGCACAGCAGTTGGCCCTTGCAGTCCGTCTGAGCTTCAACTAACCAACCCCCAATCATCCAATCACCAACCACCCATCACCAACAGGCAGAGCCCCAACAACTTGCAGACGGTGGCATTTACCAGCAGAGTGCCTAGGGATGGCACTCGAAGCCCCGTTCTATATAGGAACAATTTATCCATCATACACAAAATAGCTTTTACGTCAATACAGGCTATGGGGTTTTTCCATATTACATGAAGGCCTCTGCATCTGCAGCAGTTAGTATTAATCTCATAATTACAAAGTGCCTAATCTTCTCCCTATTTTCTATTTTCTTCCCTGGGGCTTCAGGTCTGCTTTTGTTGTTTTGTTCAAATTTTCTATTTCTCCTGTAAAGAATCTTTGTGTCAGTGTGTGTAAAATGTGCTATCGCTTACAAATAAAATAGATTTGAATTAAAGGGGTGCAACTCAGTTTTGTGGCGACACATTCCTCTTAAACCACACAGTAAAAAAGTCAACTCTTACAGAGTATGTATGGTCCCAATTGGACTATGTACCCTGTAAGAGTTGAAAGAACACTGTGCATTTTACTGTGTAGCGGTTGATTGCGAACTGGAGCAGTACATCTTACATTAAATGTACCTTAATGGTACCATAATGGTACATGGGACTTTTAAATTTGTATTTGTCTCGGTATTGTAGTTCCTGAAATTGTAGATAGCTTGGTAAGGTAGTTACAGACTACCTTGTTTACTGGACTTATGTTCACTTATGTTAACATGCACTGTTTTGTATGTCGCTTTGGATAAAAGCATTTGCTAAATAAAATGTAATGTTATGTCAATGTAGTTCCTAATTTACTGAGCGCTCAACTGGAAACTATAAGCCCTGAATGAAAAAAGTCATTTTGGAATTAATTAAAAAACTGCCGGTCAAATTTGTGTGCGCAGCTACACTGTGTATGGTGCTAGTCTGGTAAAGATTGTCCAAGACGGCTGAGAAGATTTGTCGTGCCACCTTGAAGATTTCATAAAGATGTTAACATATTTTACTGTACTGTTACAAATTTAATTGCAATATTTACCAATAATTAGTCCACACATACAGTACATTTGTACTAAACCAGGGTCAAACAGATAGTCCCCAGATATCCAAATCGCTGCGATTAAACTTTTTCATGTTGGGTGTGCACATAGCTTGAGTCTGGTCTAATACAAATTAGTGTGGCCTATATGTGGACTAATTGTTGGTAGATCTTGCAATCGCATTTGTAAATTTCTTTAGTAGGCTACAGTAAAATTTACTGTCCTATTATTTAATTTTAGAAATGCTGTTGGCAATTTTATCAGGCGTCCTAGGCAAAAAAAATCGTTGTTTCTGTCTTTCCCCCATAAATTCGTTACCTAATTACGTTGTTTTCTTAATATCAATTCAGTTAACTTAAACGCTGTAAGAATATAATTGTATACGACTGTGGTTACCAATCCTGTTACCGGAGGTCTACCGTACTGTAGATTTTCATTCTAATTAGTAGTCAGATGTGTCAAATTAGGGTTGAAATGAAAACCTACAGAAGGGTAGAATTTACCATTTGCCGATAAGATAACATTGCTGCACTGCATGTGGTGTGCATGTTTGAATGGGCACATGGTGGCGATATATAACCAGAAAAACATTTTTTATCCACGAATAGTCCTTCTGACAAGACAGGCCTACACGTCAAGTAAATTAGTTGTTCATCGAAAATCCGGACGTCGAAAAAACGTTTTTTGTAAACCCATAGATACCTGAAATGTCGCTGTAAGTCGTGTAGTTCAAATGCGCGAACATAGCAGAAAGTAGCCCATATAAATACGTAATGTACATCTTATTACAAATGTTGGCACTTATAGTTTTTGGAGCGGTGTCGAAACATCACAGAGCGCTGGTTCCGCCTGCCGGTCTCCCTGACCCTGCGTGGGCGTGAGGGATCTTTTCAGCGGCGTGTGATTGGTCTGGACCCCCGTGGTAATCGGGAGGTGGTGAAAGTCCGGAGAGAGTGAGAGCAAAAGTTTGAAAGAGGGCTGAGCTTCACAATTGCACTATTCCACTCCAGTAGTTTAGCGGGAGCGTTCCAAGAGCATTTACTTTTGGGAACCAAATTTCAAGGTAAGCCAAAGCAAGATACTAGCCTGCTATTTGCTAAAGCGATGTTGAGCATCTTCAGTAGGTAAACCGGTATTTACACGGAACCATTTGTTAGGTTTGAAAATGTGTATGATGCGGGTTTAATTGCTACATGTATATTCATGTTATTTGTCTATAAGTGAACTATACTCACAAAATGTAAAGTTCTTTTTTTAGTAGCCTAACAGCATATTTGAATATGCCTTCCATTTTATTCTCAATTTATGATGTTGCACTACCAGTGCTGGATTAAAGCAAAATGAGACGTTTTAGAGCTGCATGTGTGTTAACAAATGCAAAGTTTTAGTTTCACATTGAAATAATTATATTGATGGTAATATATGTAGCCAAATAGGAAATGATGTAGGCTAATGTGATTCAGCCCTGACTAAATATAAGTGCCTGAAGAGAATTTCATGTAGTTTGCTTAATTGGCATTGGTCTCGCTGTGCGTGTGTATGTGCACAGGCGCACGCACACAGACACACACAGAGACAGACACACACACAAGCACACACACACACACACACACACACACACACACGCGCGCGCGCTCCTTTTTGTGACGTTAATTTAACAACATCTGCAGAATATAGCTCTACAGTAAACCATCTTATGCGCCGAGTTGTACAGAACAGGCGTGCCACGCCAGTGGAGTCAGTGCGCGCTGCATAGTATTGCCAGCCTGCTATTGCTGTTTGGTTGGCTGTTGCTGTTGCTAGGAGACTGTCTGAACGTTGATATCTGCGCTTCGAGATCTCGGATGCTACTATGTATAGTACCCTGTTTTATGAGGGAAAATGTTTTTTCCATTCTCATTTATTGATCTGACAAAATAGGGTTCCTTGCCATGGTCATTTGATCAATATTATACTAGTGTATTCTGTTGGATAATAGCAGTTGTCTTGGGTTCATAATAACTTAAGTGAATAACAGAGGGTTGATCATCTTTAATGGTCCCAGAAATTTCCTAAATGCATACCATTATTATGCTTGGTCCAGTTGCTGGTGGAGTCTATGGACCAATGCACTCTATCCTTAATTATGTGCTTTTAATTATAACTGTGCCACACCAGCAGCATAATATATAACTATATAACTATGTATAACTATGCCACACCAGCAGCATAATATTAAGGAGGAAATATTTGGTCTGCAGGTTCAGAACCCTGCGGATTCGTCTTTGAACATACATTTTATTCATTAAGCACATTTAAAACAATCAATTGTACCAAAGTGTTGTACATATTATATACGTGTGAAGTATACATATGAAAACTATGGAACACGCATGACAAATAATACAACACTATACATTTAAAAAATGCTAGGCCAAAGAGGTGAGTTTAAATAGGGAGATGAATGGGGCAGACCCAATATGCAATCGTAAGCTATGTATACATAGACTGAGGGTATGGTCACGTGTATTTCATTTAGGCCACAAATGTTTCTGGGTGATGAAGAAGCCAGAGGTGTCCAGGGTACAACAGGAGCAGAGACATTCCCTAATCCCCTTTCTCCATATTGCACATTGCGTACCGCCCTGTTGATCCTCCAGAAGTATTCAGAGCGGGTTTTTTTCTGTTTGGGTTATTTAATTGTAACAGTGGTTGAGGCACTGTACATCTCAGTGCACGTTCTTTGTTCAGGTTTTTTTTTTCTTCTCTTTTTCTCTCTTTCTCATGTTTCTGATTTATGGAATTGGAGTCAGTCCAAGGGCAGGGCTTAGCCCCTCTTTTTTTTCCTGATGTGAGGGTAAAAAAAAAAAAAAAAAGCCACCCCCCCCCCCCCCCCCCCCCAGTTATGAAAACACAGAAAAACATCTCCCGGTAGACTGGTTCCCCCCCTCCCTCCCTCCCTCGGAAAGGGGTGCGTGCTCAGTGCAGTACTAAAAGCCGAAGACCTCCCCGATCTCTCAGCTGCAGGCAGGCTCTCGGCGTGACTGAACAGAACTCGTCTTTTGCCCAAGCGCCTCTCCGCAGCCACCCGGGCCCCCGGGAGGGCCGGGTGAAACGGGGAGACGGGTAACGGGGTTCAGCGGGAGAGAGCACTTGCGCACCGCCTGCCGCCCCGCTGGGGCTGATAAGCAGCCATTGCTCGTGTGGGCAGAAACACAGAGCCGCCTCGTGTGCTGTGCAGAGCCAGCGTGTGGCGGGAGCGGAGAAAAACAAGTCCCAGTCACCCTCCATCATTCAGCCACAACTGCATTCTGGGACATACAGGGCCTGTTTCACAGACGCATGCTTGGCATACTGCTCGTACTACACTTCAAAGAAAATCAGCCTGAAGTTTTGTACGGGTAGTATGCTAGTATGCGGTTACGAACACAGATTGAGCTTAGTTCTGGACTAAATTGAGTATTGTATGGTGACTCTCCACTCAAAATAAAACATCGGAGGACAAGGACTAGGCTACGAAGCTGGCCCATAATGTTCTGATATGGGTCTGATGGAGGGTTTGCAATGGAAAAGTGATGTTTCCGAAAATGTTGTTTGATGATGCTTTCATCAGCTGTAGACATGTTAGAACAATCAGGAGACCTTGCTTGCCACAACAAAGTGCAGCGATTGGTTTATATATTTGAGTCGATTTCAGCCTACGATAGCTCCACCCATTTTTGGTTTGTGTGGCTGTGTTTTCACATCCCTGGTTTGATCTGCCATAACTGTGGGTGTGTCATTCTGTCACTGAAACAGTTAAGTGCTCAGTAGCCCTGTTTATTTAAAGAAAGAAGGAA
Organism: Conger conger; assembly: GCF_963514075.1. Taxonomy (NCBI): domain Eukaryota; kingdom Metazoa; phylum Chordata; class Actinopteri; order Anguilliformes; family Congridae; genus Conger; species Conger conger. The sequence continues at coordinate 7,068,358 of NC_083771.1, forward strand.
GGGGGGGAAGAAAGAGAGAAAAGATTTAAGCACCACCATATGTCAAAGCTTACATCACACTGAGATTTTGGCTAAATCTTCTGCAGCTGACACCATAAATTCATCCATCAAACAATCCCTGTTCTTTCCAATGTACGCTTTCTTTTTGACGGAACTTGTGATATATAATCACTCTGAGTTTATCTCAAAGGTATTTAGCTTCTATATGTGTTTGTGTGTGTGTTCTGACATGCTCCCCAGTCTTAAGTTGTGATATACTTTCCTATAAACTGTGGCCCCATCTTTCTGTCTGAAGTTGCCCACAGAGAGAGAGAGAGAGAGAGAGAGAGAGAGAGAGAGAGAGAGAGTGAGCATGAGATTGAGAGACAGGGAGATGGGGAAAGAGAGAGGCAGAGAGAGGGGAAGCGAAAGAGAGAGACAGAGAGATGGGGAGAGAAAGAGAGAGAGGGGGAGAGACAGAGAGAGACAGATGGGGAGAGAAAGAGAGAGGCAGAGGGCGGAGAGAAAGAGAGAGCGGGGGGAGAGAGAGAGAGAGAGACAGAGAGATGGGGAGAGAAATAGTGAGGCAGAAAGGGGGGAGAAGAGTGCAGACAAAGGAGAACGATAAGTAAAAAGAGCTGGCACACACAGCTGGGAGACAGACAGATTTTATTTTGCTGTGAGAGCTGGTAACCCCTGTCTGTGATCTGAACAGAGTGAAGTCCAGACTAGCGTCTGTTTCAGGAAGCTTTATTATCCTCAGGCCTTTCCCCTCTGTTTTCACAGCTGACTGTTTCAGATTTCCATGTGCCCACAGTTCACCGTTCAATTCACGGCAGCAAGGAGCAAGAATCCATTCACGCAACCATTTCGGTTTTAATAAATCTTTTAGGAGCTCTCTTGTTTTCTGCTTGCTTCATGCAACGTTTGGACCATTTGGTCTAAGCGTTCTACACAGGGGACCATTCTGCAGTCAGTTATATTTAACATTAAATTGACCATTCTGCACTGTTATCTTTAACCTTAGTTTGACCATTCTGCATACTGTTATCTTTAACATTCATTTATTAACATAGCACTGGTTTCACCCGGATATAGCCTAGTTATGTCCTAGTTGGCTAGAAAACTGTCGCTTTTTCTTTGGCGTTGCTGTACCATCATAGGTTGTCAGTCGATAGGTGTCATCAGTGAGGCCATGAGGGATAGGAGGTGAAGTTTGTCCCATCTCTCCTTCTATACCCTCCCTTTTTTATGGATGGACCAATCAGACTTCCCATGGAGAAAAATCTAAACAAAATTTATATTGAAGACCTTATAATTATATTATTAATTAATTATATTTATTGGGCTATTTGATATTGTACATTGTCTGTCATTTTGATCTACGAAGTGTGTTGGTATGTGAAAGCTTTGAAGCTTAATATCTCAAAGCTACTAGAAACACAGATAGAACCGTATAATTCCAAACAAATTGACAAATGTATACCTAACAAAAACAAACTGTTTCTGTTTAAACTGGAGTCCACTGAGATTTGCAGTGACGTAACAGGACATGACGTCTGTCTTTTCTCCCTCCAGTGCGAGTGGACTAGGGCCTGATGCCTGAGGCCCCTCCTCTATTGGCACTGAAATTAAACCCGCTGGGGCGATGCATTCAAAGCTGACAAACAAGGTCAATCTTGAACTGAGAGCCAAGCCAAGAAGCATGCACTAGTTTGCTGGGAACAGTGTGACTGGTCAAATCCGCAGCAGAAGCATCTCATTATGGCTCCGGTGTCTCTTCTGGCTTTTTAAAGCTGAAAAATGAATGTGTATGGAGTGTCAGTAAACTGTCTTACTTAATGCTGGTGGGGAGAGTGATCCTGCTGGAGCTTCCATTGCTGCACAAACAGCCCTTAGAGCAGCAGAAACAGGGGTGCCTGGCTAGTATCACTCAATCAATCAAACAAACAAAACAAACAAAAATAAACTTTATTTAATTATCAAAGTGGGATTGAACCCTCATTTACAATGGCGCTGAGATTACAACATACTTTTAAAAGAGCAATAATTAAGTGTATATTTAATACTTAAAATAATTTTAAAATAAGATCCAAAATTCAAAATAATATTAGAATAAGTGATAAAAACTAATATTAATACAAATAAAACATGTACCGTAAATAATAAAAGATCACAAGGACAATTATTTTAAAAAGAGAAAATACTCATTCTAAAAACAATTACACACCATTGTAACTATGGTTGAGATCAGAGACTTAAAATGTCACAGAGTAGTCCTACCTCCAACCTCAGTCAGAATTCCTCTCATCAGTATGACACCCTAACATGAGTGTGGCTGCCCAGGGAGATTCAGGGACTTACTCACTGGGTGACGGACATGCTCCACACAATAGGGAAAATTGTGATCTCTGATAAGACTTAAGCTTAACCAATTTCCCCCGGGCAGAGGAAATGTATTTATCAAGATGGGCTGACAATGTCCTGTTGTTTATAGAGCTGGGTTGGATTGCATTGTGGTATGTTGCTTTCGAAGCAGTGTTGGTGAAACAGCTTGGTCATACTCCTATCTACAGCATCCCTTCCTGAGATTCTATGGGCTATTATAAGTGCTCTACACCAGACATGGGTCCAATACGTCATTGTTTTGGATTCAAGTACCTTTCTACACTTGCATGGGTGTATTGGAACCTATGTAATACTCTCAAAAAGGGCAAGCCCTGCCTTCTGGTCGTCTTGGTTAACTCAGTTCTACTAGGCAAGCAAAAGCACTACTAGAAAAGCACTTGAATCCAAAAGAATTACAGTGCAGTCCGTAAGTATTTGGACAGTGGTACAATGTATGTTCTGTTGGATCTCCAGCACATTGGAATTGAAATGAAACGATGAATATGCGGTTGAGGTGCAGACTGTCACCTTTAATTTGAAGGTATTACATATTGGGTGATCCATGTTGGTATTGCATCCCTATTCAAATACTTTGACTGCACTGTACCTTTTTGACCCAGGTCTGCTCTACACACTCATTGCGTGTTGCTCAGACATTTCTTTATGCTTTCTTGTCCCCTCAGCTCCCCCATTAGGTCAGCTTTGATTGGTCGGTTCAGCGATGGCCCCCTTCTCTCTGCTGAGCTTCCTGGCGTGTTCGTTGGTGCTGTGCTTGACGGTTGCCGAGGAACCGGCGGACAAGCCTGTCATTCAGCTGCGTTTGGCGGGGAACAAACGCAAGCACAACGAGGGACGCGTGGAACTCTACTACAGCGGCGAGTGGGGCACGGTCTGTGACGACGACTTCTCCATCTACGCCGCCCACGTGGTCTGCAGGCAGCTGGGATACATGGAGGCCAAGGCCTGGTCGCCCTCCTCGAAGTACGGCCGAGGAGAAGGTAGGGCCTCACCACCAGACACTGCTGCAGTCAACAGTCACAGCGAGTCAGCCAGCCTGTCAGTCACAGCCAGTCAACCAGCCAGTCAGTCACAGCCAGTCAACCAGCCAGTCAGTCACAGCGAGTCAACCAGCCTGTCAGTCACAGCGAGTCAACCAGCCAGTCAGTCACTGTGAGTCAACCAGCCAGTCAGTCACTGTGAGTCAACCAGCCAGCCAGTCACTGCGAGTCAACCAGCCAGTCAGTCACTGCGAGTCAACCAGCCAGTCAGTCACAGTGAGTCAACCAGCCAGTCAGTTACCCATTGCCTGGACTTGACCACGAACACTGGTTACCCGTATTGCCTTGTTCTTTCGACCTTGATTAAAGCCTGCCGTTTCACTTCATTCCTGAGTTTGCGATTGGTTCTTCGGTCCCTGCACCTGACAGAGGGAGGGAATCGGACATTTTATTGGACATCTTAGCCCAATGTTTGGCAGCAAATCTAAGAAAATAAAATGTAAAATATATAAAGAAAAATTGTTTTTATTGCTTCATTGTTTTTTATTTCATTTCAAACCTTTGTTTGATTTAAATTGAATATAATCAGTGAGCTATGATTAATCCCAGTTGTTAGCAGCTAAACAGAAACCCAATAAAATAAGAACACATGCTACACGCTGAAAAATAACAAAATCTTCTGTAATAATGTCTTCCATGAATCCCGAGTGGGGAAACGTAAAGCTTGTTACAAAGCATCCTAGTTACAACAGGCAGTTTCCCCCCGGTGACGCACATCACGATAAATAATCGAGCAGTTGGGCCTGCAGTAAGTTATTCTCCCTATGCTCTCTGGTAGGTCCCGGGTCAGAAAGTGCAAAGCGCACGTGTTCTGCTGTGCGTCTCTCCGTCTGGCAAAGTGGCCTATCAGCAAATAACGGAATGCATAACGGAATGCCATTCGCCCACCATCAAATGGCCAGTGGGAAACGGAATGGAAATTCAGATGTAATGAGAGACCAGGCATGGAGACATGGTCTAAAAGCTGGCTTTAAGGAGGCTTGTGCAAATATGGCAGGAGTATTATAAATATAAGGCGAATGTTGTATGAGTTGATGAGTCGGCCGGTTTGGTTAATCCAGTGTGCAGCAGTGTGTGCAGCCGGTCTGTGGGAATGGATCCTAATGTAACCCGCGTGTCCCAGCACTCAGGACCGAGCCCCAATCTGGCCCCCGCCTTTTCAAGGAAAAACGTGCATAGCTCAGCTGGGCCACAAAATAAGAGATCTGGCAGACCTCTACAAAAAACCTTTGCTACTTTCCCAGTAATTTAACTGGGAACTTTTCTTGCGAGATGTGTGCACAGCAGCATATTAGCAGAAGGAGTCGTAAAGAGTAGAAACAGGGAAACAATGACACCTGCACACTTGATGTCCTGTAATGCTTCAAAATCAAGTTTTAATGTGTGTGGTGGCTGTGTAGTATGACTGTTAGCGAACTGAGCTATGATGTGTATGTAGTGTTCAGGGTTGTGTGTTTTACCTTTTCAGGGGTTGTGTGTTTTATCTTTATTCTGTGGTCACGTGTTTCATATTTATTCAGGAGTTGCGTGTTTTACCTTTATTCAGGAGTTGCGTGTTTTACATTTAGTCAGGGGTTGTGTGTTTTACCTTTATTCCGTGATTGTGTGTTCTGCCTTTATTCGTGGTTGTGCGTTTTGACTTTATTCAAGGGTTTTGTGTTCTCTCTTTCTTCGGTGGTTGTGTATTTTACTTTTATTCAGGAGTTGTGTGTTTTATCTTAATTCAGGGGTTGTGTGCCTTAGGTTTATAAAAGATACAAGATGGCTCATCTGCCTACTGTGTTGGCTCAGCTCTTCCTATTCCTATTCCTATTGGGAAACAATATTTCATCACATCTGCAGAAATATCTTGATGTTAATGGTCAATAAATAATTTTCCGAGTGGATGACACAGATGTCGGGCTGCACAGGGTTTCGTGACAAAGCCCTGTCCCAAGTCTTACTTGAAAGAAAGAACATTGCTCCATAATTTTCTTAACCCTTGTGTTCAGTTTGGATCAAATTAACTTGTATGAAACTTTTAGTGAAAGACAAATGACTCACTTGATGTATTTCATGGACTAAACCAGTGCAAATTTGGTTGTAAATTAAAGTCAGCTTCAGAGCATGCTTTCCGTTCCCAGTAGTCATTGCGTTTTCAGAGCCCACAGCAAAGCAGACATTGGAATTTTAAATATGCAATCAACTATAAAAGAATGTAAGCTATCTGAGGTCATAAAACGACATATGCTCACTGACTGGAGATGACTAACGTTAGCCACGAATATCTCATCTTAACCTAAATATTACAAACTGCTAACCATTTTCCGCTTTTTAATTCATGAATAAAAACGTACCAATTTATGTTCACCTCAAATGCATATAAGAAATAAGTTTTTCAGCTATAACTTCACTGTCACTGTCACTTCAGTCAATCGCTGCTGCTAGTGGGATGTATTTCACATTACAGTCAGAAGAGTAATGATGTTATCTCAAATTAACAGATTTTTTTATGTTCTTGATTTCTAAGTGGTTGACTTACTGGTGCACTTGTGAGTTAAGCTCATAAATGGTTGGCATTTATATAGCGCCTTTATCCAAAGCGCTGTACAATTGATGCTTCTCATTCACCCATTCATACACACACTCACACACCGACGGCGATTGGCTCCCATGCAAGGCACCAACCATCCTGTCAGGAGCATTTGGGGGTTAGGTGTCTTGCTCAGGGACACTTCGACACAGCCCGGGCGGGGGATCGAACCGGCAACCCTCCGACTGCCAGACGACTGCTCTTACTGCCTGAGCCATGTCGCCCCACATGTCGAGTGCACAGATACACGAGTGTTCACTTTGAGACACAGCCAGGGTCCGATTCCACAGTGAGCAGTGTCTTGGTTTCTGATTTGCAGAGCAGAAACTACCCTGAGCAGTATCTTGTTCTCTGATTGGTTGTTCTTTATTTGGCAGGCCGGATCTGGATGGACAATGTCCACTGCAATGGACATGAGTCATCCCTAGCCCTCTGCCCCCATAACGGATTTGGGGTGTCCGACTGCAAGCACACGGAAGACGTGGGTGTGGTCTGCAGTGAAAAGAGGATCCCAGGGTTCAACTTCCTCAACTCTGCAAGCAACAATGTGGCGGTAATTACCCCCTGCCTATCCCATAATGCCCCTAACTACCCCTGCTTTTTCCTCTCTTAACCTAATTACCCTTGCCTGTTTCATACTGCCCCTGCCTACCCCATAATGCCCCTAACTGCCTATCCCATAATGCTCCTAACTGCCCCTGCCTATACTACTAATTACCCCTGCCTATCCCATAATGCCCTTCCCTGCTCTTGCGTGGTCTGCCCTCAACCTAAGCCTATCGCATACTACCCCTAACTGCCCCTTCGTATCCTCCTCTGAACCTAATTACCTCTGCCTCGTGCATACTGCTCCTAACTGCAGCAAAATGGCACAATAAAAGCTGAATAACTGATTTTGTGTTAAATCCAGAGCCTTTGGCTCTTAATCTCTCACCCGTGGTACTGAACGTGGTCTTTGGATATTGATGGCTGTAGCACATCTCTTTTTCTCATTTTGTCTGCAACAGCATTACATTACATTACACTATAGGCATTTGGCAGACGCTCTTATCCAGAGCGACATACAGTTGATTAGACTAAGCAGGGAGAATTGTCTCCCCTGGAGCAATGCGGGGATAAGGGCCTTGCTCAAGGCCCAACGGCTGAGTGGATCTTATTGTGGCTAGACCAGGGATGGAACCACCAACCTTGTGGGTCCCAGTCATGCACCTTAACCACTATGCTACATTATTTGGGTTGATTAAATGATTTTCAGAGCTTTTGTATAGGTGTGGGAGTATTCTTAATATCTAAACCTATTTAAAATGTATGTTATTATGAAAAAAAACAACATTTTTTAAGACAACAGGTGCTGTCTTATCCCATTTGGTTTGCTATTATGATCTCACAGATCTCATAATAGAGAGATAAAATAGATGTATATTGCTTCTTTTATAGCTGTAGTTTTGATGGCTTGTGTTGGATCTGCTAAGCAGACTGGTGTTACGGAAACAGTAGCGTGTGTTCTCTACAGTGTGTAGGCTTTGCAGTGTTAGCCTCCTCTGTGTAGGGTTCCTACTGCATGTGTTTGCTGCAGTAACTGCTCCACTGGGGGTGAGATACATACTAGGGTGGCAGCTTGTCAGTTGGTGTTTCCAGTGAGAGTAAAGTGCTCTGAGAATGCCCCTCTGTTCTGGGGTTTAAATCTGCTCCTAATGGTCTTCTGGTTGCAGTACATTTCTAGTACTTTATGGGAATCCTTGTGGGATGCAGAACGCTGCTAACTCTCAGGACTGTCGTGGTTTAGTGCTCCCATTGGCTGAGAGCTGTAGTGTTTCACTGCTTCCATTGGCTGAGAGTTGTAGTGTTTCAGTGCTTCCATTGGCTGAGGTCTGTACTGGTTCATTATAATAATCTTCCCAGCAGGTCTTCAGTGTTTGAGACCATCTCATGCCCCAGGCATTTGGGGAAACCCTCCCTCCACACACAACCCCCCACATTTGACTGTTCGAGTGTCATTCATAGATGACTGGATTCAAAGGCATTATACACACATCACCCCCCCAATAGCCTATATCCCTAGTGGACACATGGTCAGCCAAACTTTGGTACAGCCACCAATGCCTTTTTAATACAAATGAAGGTCTAACTTAGGTCTAACAATGCCAGCTAGCTGATTCGTTGCTTACCTGTGTAAGGTATATTATAGCAGCCAAATAATTGTCAATCTTTGTAAATCACTCAGCATTTTCCCCATCAGCAGCCATTTTTGTTCTCCACGCACTACCTTTTCAAACTGTTAGCTAACGTTGGCGAACATTCGTGGCAAACAGAAAAATGTTTGAATATGTTGGCAAACGTTAGCTAACATCTTGAACGCACGTTAGGTCTCTACTGTCTACTTACAGTGATGCCGGATGTATTGTAGATGGGGGGGAGGGGGAGGGGGAGGGGGGGGGCAGACATTCTTGGACTCAAATGTCTCCAGCCACTGCCCCCACCAAACCAAGCTGAGCTTTCCCCTTTACTCACGGCACTCGTGACTGTGCATTACGAGTTTAACAGACCCTCCCCCCCCGAGGTGAGTCACACACACCCCCTGTATGGAATAGATGACGACAGTCTGCTTTTGGAACCCACAGTTGACCCCCCCTGACCCCCACCCCCTGCCTGGGAAACGTGCTGCCGGGTGTGTAGACATGGTCGGGGAGGGGGGCCGGGGTAGGGGCAGCATGTGGGAACACTTTGTCCACCAGTCTGTTATCCCCTATAAATTTGGGAAGGGGCTGGGGGGGTCCCAGATCTGAACTGACACGTTTCTGGAAACTCACGAGATTTATTAATTAATGTACTGTAGATTGCGCTGTGGGTAGATAATCTACAACCCTGTACACCATTTTCCCCCTTAACAGCTTTGACATGCTCACACACTCTACTGACTGCAAGGACTTAAGGGGCCTGTATATTGTATGTGTAGCGTTTTCTTTCTGCTAAAACAGAAGCCATAGGTTTCAATTTAAAATAACATTTTTCTCATTTGACAGTTTACATAATTGTTTTCTTATTGGAGAGAGGAAATTGTTGTGAGATGACCATTCCAGAACATTAGTTTCTCTTTCACATCAGACTTTTCAACAGAATATATCTTGGATGGCATTGTGTGAACACTGAGTAAATATTATGTGTTTGTTGTACATGGTTGTCGGCTATGCTGCGTTTCCACAGACCTCCGTCTTCCTGTTTATTTGTGACGGCATTCATGTTTCGGATATGGTGTATTTCAGCTGGGTAACAGCTGTTTGTTAGGAGTAAATGTGTTGTGATGTGGAGTAACTGCGTTGTAAGGATGGAGTAAAAAGTGTAGCTGCTGTGTGAGTGTTAAGTGTTAAAGCCAGATTATATGCAGAACGTTCGTGAAAGTTCTGTTTTTGGCCAACATAGACTGTGGTCGTTGTCCTATGTAAACGCACTCCAGTCGCCCAGAGTATAAACCAAATGTCCCTGTGACCAGCGACCTCCCTTGCACATCCCTGGTCGCAGTGACGCTCTTTGGAAATGAACAGCTGGGCCTGTCTTCTCTTAATTAGCGAAATAGCTGGAGCATTCCACAGACCAGGTAACACCCAACTGTGTAAGGGCGTGTGTGAGTGTGGGCTGATCACGGTGACTCAACATTCTCTCCACTTCTCAGACATTTCTGTTGATTTTCAAAACCCCACTAAAAAACAGCTTGTTTTTGTTTAAAAGTATGTAAAAAGGAAATGGTCCATGTTTACTTTGTGGTTAATATCACCTTGAAAGAACATTCCTCCTTTTTCGGTGGGATTGGGGAGGGCGTGAACTCGTATTCATTTAAAGTGACCCTGCTGTAAAATCCAGTTAATGCCGGCTTGATCAGCTTGAAAATCGGTTAGTCATAAGCTGGTCTAGCTGGGTATGAGCTGGTCGACCAGCGTGGCCAAGCTGGTCATGAAGCTGATCTAGCTGGGAATGAGCTGGTCAACCAGCTAGTGCTGGCAGCTTGTCTGAGCTGTTTCAAACCATGTCAAGCTGCGAGCTGGTCTGAACGAGTCAACCAGCTGCCAGCTGTTTCAACACCTAGCTTGAGTGTTTTTTTTTCAGCAGGGGAAATATTTTAAAATAAGCTAACAGTAAAACAGAACATGAAGACCTGTCTGGACATCCTCTATGGGTCTGTTAGTGGGAGTTTAAGGCCCCAGAATTCAGGGGCTGGGAGCTGGGTTACGATAATACGGCATACAGCACGTCGTCGTGACATGTTTGTGTGTTTGTGTGTGTGTGTGTGTGTATGTGTGTGTGTGTGTGTGCATGTGTGTGTGCATGTGTGTGTGTGTATGTGTGTGTGTGTGTGTGCGTGTGTGTGCACATGGGTGGGTGTGTTCGTCTCTCGTGTGCGGGTTAGTTTCTGGTTACGGTTCCTCTCAGACACTCTCTCAGTTGTTCCAGCGTGGGTCGGCGATGCTCTGACCTCTCCCCTCTCTGAAGCAGTGCAGCAGGCCGCATCCTGCAGCACACACCCTCTCACCCCCAAGTATCTCGGGAGTATCGGCTTCCTGCAGATTCCACTTCATCTCAAACCCTCAGGCCTCTAGACCCCGGCAGACCTGCGAGGTAAAAGGCACAGCTCCTGACGCAGTACCCTGGCTGTGTACGTCAGGTTATACTTAAGGTGCAGTTTGTAAATAAAACGGTCTGCAGTTTAACCTCATATTGTTTCATTTCAAATCCAATGTGCTGGAGTACAGTGCCAAAACAATACATATGTTGCTGTATAGAACTTTATCACACAAATATCCGGCATTTGTGACATCAGTTACAATGGAATGGCCCAAACACTTACTACCGATTACAAAATGATTGGCACCCATGATAAAGATGAGCAAAAAGCCCACAACAGAGGGGATGAGCTATATGGTATGCTCAAAAAAGTAGGTAAACTCTAGTCATACGCACTAATACAGTTGCTTAGAGGGAAACGGGTAATAATTTTATTTCCTAGAAAGGTATGTGTCAAAATTATTGGCACTGTTTTCAGTACATTTTGGACCCTCTCTTTAGCAGGATAGAAATACAGATTCATCTTTTGATGTGATCGGGGAAAACTTTGCATGAGCTTCATCATTTCTTCATACAGAGTCTTTAATGTTTTTTTCTCTTGTGGACTGCCTTCTTCAATTCAAACCACAACATTTTGATTTTGGTTCATGTCATTTAGCAAAACAGTAATTTCATGGTCAGTTACAGGTTGAATTTGCGGTATGCTTGGGATCATTGTCCTGCCGAAAGTTCCATTCGCGGGCAAGCATGAACGTACTGGGGGGAGGTTACTAGATTTTTTACCTTAACAAGAGCCCCAGGAACAGTAGAGACAACAGCAACCTCATAGCATCAAAGATCAAAGATCTGCCTCCGTATTTCACTGCGGGACTGACATGTTTTTCAACACGAGCGTCCTTCATCGGATGCCAAACCCACCACTGGGGTGACTGGCCAAGAAACTCAGTGCTGGCCGGCACGCTGGTGCAGTGCTGGTGCAGTGCAGAGCACTGTCGCCTCACAGCGAGAAGGGCCTCGGATTGACTACAGCTGGGGCCTTCCTGTGTGGAGTTTGCCCTGTTCTTTGCCCGGGGAGTGGTGGAAAGGAGGATACATTTTTTGACTATTGGGACGCACCCCAGATGTCGCAGTCGCCCAGGTTTGTCTGCAGGTAACGCCAGGGTACCAGCCAAACTTGAAACGCATAGCGGCCTACGCAGGTGTGCCGGACCCTTCTGCGAAGCAGTCTCGTGTCAGCATGATGGATTAGCCATGCCCCTGGGGGAGGGGCCAACTCAGAGGCGAGATGATGGTGGACCTCCCCCCTCATTAGTGCTGGTCCAAGCTTGCAGCTGCAAGCTTCTGTGGGCTTTCTACAAACTAGCCAGCTAACGTGCTAGTAATCACGTTACTTTCCTATTACCTAATCCTGCCTTCAAAGTGCATTGCGCCATATTTTGGTGTTCTGTGCTGTACCTGTGTCCGGTTGTGCTGTGCTGTACCTGTGTTAAGGTCTACCTGTGCTCGAGTGTGTTCTGCCTCTGTCCTTCTCCCTCCCAGAAATGTCAACTGTGGGTCCTTCTTCACTTCTCTATGTGAAACTCGTCCCTCATTCACATTTACTGCTTTCGTCCTGAGGGGACGTTTTTTTAACCCCTTCAAAAAGGCCCCTTTTATTACCTTCTTACCCTTTGACCCTCTTAATCATAATTATGGCTGCACCATATTGCCTTTTATTGGTTGAGTCCCACTTGATTGATGCTGACAAATGACCCCGCACATTATACTGCCCTACCAGCCATGTCATTCTCAGCTTGGAACTGCGGTTATTTCCAGACCTGGGTCAAATACGCATTTGGTTTTGGAAAGTTGTTCTGTGCTCAATTGATCTGGAAGTGATGTTGAAATACACCGATTTTATTAAATTAAATATTTATTTCAGTTCAGTTTAAGCTAGGTGTAGACTGTGCGACTTTGGCTCTTTTACTTTTGTTACGTGTCACACTGTGTGATGTCGCCCCGGCAACATCCCATCTTCCAGCTGTTGCAATGTGCGAAAAGATCCCAATGATTCTGTAATGAGAGGTTCCATCCTACAGTTACAGAAGCCTACGTCATCTGACTGTTGCCCCCCGAAAAAGTCATTCTAATTGCGTTTTCTTTTCTCACTTTCCTTCAGGATGTTATGACTGATGGCTGTCTCAACTATTCGTTTATTTGGGATGCGAAAAGGATTGAGAGCGGTAGATACCATTTTTAATTGGATTAATTAGGCTACTTTATCCACATGCAAGTAGGCTAATATTTAGTATTGAAGGTGAGACTAGAAATAGTGACTGAATTAATGAATGTTTAAATTACTGCTGAGGAACAGTAATGTTGGCATGGCATAGCAACAATCTTTGCTGGATTACAAATTATTCAACTGCTTCTGGCTTCCATCCAATTGCAAAGTTTGATATTGGATTTTGCGGTACTTTCCTTGTAGACTACCCTTTAGCAGTTCACTCCATTTTTTAAATATAATTTAAAGTTTTTTCTCAATTAATACTGTTAACCATTTGCATTTTGCATTTCATTTGTCCATTTATATTAATGTTCTACTTGCGATTCCATACCCTGTTTCGTTAACTGGACTTCTTCTCGCTTTTTTCGGTTCTACTGTATTTCATAGGTTCCATTACACCAGACAAGCTCAGTAATGCTTAGAAAACCATTTGAATCCCAAAAATTACGTAGCTATTTGACCCAGGTCTGGTTATTTATCACGTAGGTCTTTACACAGCTGGAGTTAAAGCTTAGTTTTTTTTGCCGAGGTGAATGGAACAGGCTCAGGAAAAGGAAAGGGAATGTCTGTGAGACTTTTCTCCATTCGAGGGCTGGCAGGATGGAGCATTTAATCAGAGCTTAATTCAGCTGCACATGAAAGACTTCCCAGTCTCGGCACACCCTCACTGCAAATACACTTCTGAACAAATAAGCAACTTTTGAAAGTGTGTGTAAATGCTGCAGTTATCAGGCCATGGGGTGCGTGCCCATGTAGTCTTACGCCGGGAAAGCCTCATGAGCCTGAGTGAGTCCTGCGTCTCTCAACCTCGCCTCCTTCACATCAGCTGTTTTCTGTTTGTTTTTAATGAAGGCCTGAAGGATGAGAGAGAGAGAGAGAGAGAGAGAGAGAGAGAGAGAGAGAGAGAGAGGAGGGGGGGGGAGACCTCTGGAATTATCATTACAGGGATGATCAAATAAATGGCATGTTTTCTGCTGACATAAACAGTGAGGTTGGAAAAAGAAAAGTCTGTATGTTGGTATGATTACGGGATGATGGTATGACTCACTGCTGGCTAAACCCCATAACATTGTACTGCACGTGCAAAGTCTACACATGGCACTGAAAAATATTGGCAGACTTTGTGGGATGTGGAACATAATTATATTTTTATCTCACAAGCCTTACATCACAATAGCAAAATATCACTCACCTCACACCACAATGACCAAACATCACTCACCTTACATCACAATCACCAAACATCACACACCTTACATCACAATGACCAAACATCACACACTCCAAATATTACACTCCTAACATCAGCCCAAATGCATGACAATTAAAAATCCAAAACCCCATACACATTACAATTACTGCATCAGTTAATGGCTTAATTGTAGCTTTGACACAATTTAGCCATACAAACAATAGTATTGTCTGATTTGGGAATGGGAATCCAGTGAAGAGAGCAGTGTTTGTGTAAGAGATTGAACAGAAACCATGTGCGGTTGCTTCAGAGGCAGCTGCTGCCGGTTGGTGAACACTTTGGAATGGCCATCTTTTCCCTCCAGCTAAAAAAAGTTGTGGATAAAGCAAGGCGAGCACCATGTGTGCGTGTTCAGGCGGGCCTGCTGACAGCAGAATGCCTAGCCGTCTCTATATTCTGCTGTATAGGGTCAAAGGTTGAACATTCTCACCGGCTGAGAGATTCATATTTCCTCTGTGGATTCCGCACATACCCCAGAATAAAAAAGGCAGAAAGAAGACCCCCCCCCCCTCCCTGTTCCACACACCGGCTCCTCAGAACAATCGCCCCACACAAAGCTCAGCTAACAGGGTGAGGGCCGGGACAGAAGGGCTACACTTATGCGGTGAGGTGGTGAAGACAGGATGTACTAGCTGATTAATGAAAGGAAACAAGGCGCTACTGTCACCTTCCTGTCAGCTTCGACCAGTCTGTCCCAACACGTTTCTGCCCACAGAACTGCTGCTCTCTGAAGGTTTTAGTTTTTTTGCAGCATTCTAGAGACTGCTGTGCATGAAAACCACAAGAGATCAGCAGTTTCTGTCATTTAGATTTAGATTTAGATTTCTTCTCCATTCTGACATTTGGTCTGAACAACAGTTGAACCTCTTGACCACGTCTGGATGCTTTTATGCATTTGCTTAGGCCTAGCATTACCATCCTGTCATTAAACTACATTTCCCATGATTCCATTGTGTTCTAGTTGAGAGGCAGATGAGAGGGCAGGGATCATATGAGGACAAGAAACACAAGCACACAAACACACATGTACACACACACACACAGCTGTTTAATGAACCCAAAGACTCATTCAGAACACATGTCTGGGGAAACTGAAGAGTGAATTAGAATCAGTGCTTGGGCTCCTGCACAGACTTAGAGAGTACAGCCGTATTACTCTGTGGGACAGCTGGATGTGACTGTAGCTTATTTGTGCTTTGCTGTGTGGTGAGATTCTGTTATGACTGTAGTCTGTGTATGTTGTAGTTTGATATGACTGTAGTCTGTGTGTGTTGTAGTTTGATATGACTGTATTCTGCGTGTGTTGTAGTTTGATATGACTGTAGTCTGTGTGTGTTGTAGGACAGTTTGATGTAACTAGTTTATTGGTGCTTTGCCCTGCGATGAGATTGTTTTCTGTGTGTTGAAGTGACAGTTTGGTATGAGTCTCTGTTTGATGACTGCGTGAGAGTTGACCTTCTGACGACGGGGTTTGCATGTTTACCTCCGAGCCTGAGGACTGCCTGACAACTGATAAACTTGAGGCTGTTACCCCAGCGTTAATTATAACTGCTTTTGTGGCTGCGTGACTTTTCCGCTGATGCTCCAGCCGGACTGCGGGGGACGGTGGAGGGAGAGGCTGAGCGGCGGGGAGGTTGAGTTGCGGTATCCGTCACGGGCGTCTAGCGGTTCACCAGATGTCCTGTCGGAGAGATTTTTGGAAGTTTCCTCTGCCCCCTCGTAAAAGTGGTTTCCATAAGGCGTACTGTCCCAAAACTACCCACCCCCACCCTTACCCCTATCCCCCACTGTCTGAGCCTGTGAGAGGGGGGGGCGGGTGATGGTGCAGATGTTAGAGACATCTCTTCTCTGTGTGCCTCCCCAGAGAAAGGCCGGCCACTCATTTCTCCCCAGCTCCCAAACAGGCACGTGTTAGCCAAACGTGACCCCCCCCCCCTTCCCTCCATGCTCCCTCTGTCAAACAGGAACATGAAGGAAAGGAAAGTACTGGCCAGTAAAAAAAAAAAAAAAAAAAAGAAGCGGGTAATGCATGAGTCAGTGGCTCCCTGAAACACTCTCTCACGCCCGCGGACACACACACACCAATCACCGGCTCATTAAGTATTAAAAAATATACGCTCATCGAGCACTTTATTAAGAACATTTTTACATTATTACACCTTATTCATGCAATTAATCAATCAATCAGTGCATTGCATACAATCATGTAGATAAGGGTCAGGAGCTTCAGATAATATTCCCATCAAAAAAAAACAAAAAAAACAGTCAGCAGCAGTTCTGCAGACAGAAACGCCTTGTTAATGAGAGACGTCAGAGGAGAATGGCCAGACTGGTCAAAGCTGAAAGGAAGGTGACAGTAACGCAAATAACCACACATTACAACAGTGGTATGCAGAAGAGCATCTATGAACACACAACATAACTCTAAGTGGATAGGCTACAGCAGTAGAAGTCTTGAAAATAAGTCTAATAAATACCTCACTGAGCTCACTGAGTGTATATTCAGAAAAAAATATTTTGTCTTTTGCTGGCTCCTGTAAAATCAATGTCTAAAATTATTTTCATTATCAAAATAAGCTAAGTGGGTTGCCAGCCCCCAGGGGGATTGTGGGTCAAGGAGTGTTGCATTCCCTTCCCTTTGATCGAACCTTGTGTTGTTTACCTGGGAACTTGATTTCCGCTGGTTACGGAAGAGCGATCTTGGCATTTGATAAAATGATCCCCATGGGAGTTTTTTATTTATTTTTATTATTATTATTATGATTTTTTTACAATCTGGTTACAGTTTTTTTTCAGTCTCGGCATTTCAAAGCGCATAAATAAATAAAATATTGTAAATTTATTCAAAACCTGAAGGCCATTGTAGAGGGAATTCACTGCAGCATATGTTTTTAATGTTCTCTAAAATGGCGTAAGATTCTAGCCGGTGTTGCGGCTTTTGTCCAAATCCTGAGCAAAGAAGTGAACAGTGTATTGCGTGTTAGATTGTTATTCTTCAACAGTGGCATTAACTGAAGGGTTTTAAATCGTACATTATACCATAGTATTTCATTCAGTTAGGGTGAAAAGGTCAAAATAAGAAGTTAAAGTCTCTCTCCCTTCTTCCTTCCCATTCTGTCTCTCTCCCTCACTCCTTCCCTCACTCCTTCCCTCCCTCGCTCTCTGTCTTCTCCCCTGAGTAAAGCTGGTCTTTCCTCCATTTCCTGTTTTAACTTTGGTGGGATTTTATTTTCGGAAAATCAACACCCTCTAGAGTACGACCCTGCATTTTTGCCACCCTATGAATGCATTCCTGGTGGAAGGTTCGAAATGATGGAGACATAACTAACCGCCACCTGTTCCAAGTAAAAAACATTCTGTGTACACACAAGTACGAGTTTTCTGGGTTCTCTTTACATGAGTGAAAGACTCATCCGAGTTTGTTTTGTCTGTATGCCAGCAAAATTGTTGTCTGGGTTTATTCTGTTTGTATATGAGTGAGATCTCAGTCTGACTATATTCTGTTCAAACAGAAATAAAAACTGGGTTTCCTCAGATGTCCCAGAATTCAGCTGTTCCTTTCGCATTTCCCTGAGAGGAGATTCAAAATGAATGCCGGTGTCCTGTAGGTTTGGAGATTTCTACTGAACTCCACTGCTGATAATTAACTCCAGTTATAGTTCTCATACTCCATTTTAAAACAGCCCATTTTTTAGAGGAAACATACAATTAGCCAATCAGACTCTGGATTAGGTGACTCCATTCCTAGCATGAAATTGAAGCCCTCAAAACCAAATCCAGCCCTGCTTTTCTTTTCTCCTGGGTGCCACTGATTGACCAGCCTGTCTACACACCTGACTCCCTGATATAGGGAGTGTGTAAAAGCAGCAGTTCTCAGCCCTTGAGGATGGTGGTTTGCTGATCCCTGCTGTAGTGTGCTGATGTGGGACCGTTGGGAGTCACATAGAGCTATGGTGATGCTGGCACTGGCAAGGCTGTCCAGTTCTGCCCCCTCCCTTTGAATAAGCGAAAAACCGTCATACTCATCAGCTTCCTCTGTGTTTGTGCCCACCCATCCTCGGGTTTAGTGAGGGTTCACCATATCTCACAGGGTTGGAGGTCAGAGGTCGGGCGCCAGCTTTCTGCAGTCAGAGGACTGATATTCAACCTGAGCCGTTGGTTAGGCTTTTCAGTTGGACATATTTCCTCAGCGGTAATCAGCATTCATTTCAATTCTAATTCAGGCTGTTTTGTATTAATTATGTGAGATATTTGCAGGATTGGGCCTGTAGATGTGATTCCTTACGGTGAAAAGTAAACAGGGACAGATTTGTGTGTGTGTGTGTGTGTGTGTGTGTGTGGTGTGTGTTGATGTAGTTCTACGGTGGTCAGAGCGTAAAGGATGCAATGCATGACGATTACAGCTGTGAGCTTCACAACACCCTCTCACTCTCCGAGATTCTGAGAATTCAGATGGTT
Organism: Conger conger; assembly: GCF_963514075.1. NCBI lineage: Eukaryota > Metazoa > Chordata > Actinopteri > Anguilliformes > Congridae > Conger > Conger conger. The sequence goes on from NC_083771.1 coordinate 7,086,888, forward strand.
TGGCAGTTTCTCCGCAAGTCCGCAGCCAATCCAAACAATGTGTGGCAACCCCCCCCCCCCCCCCCCCGAACTCAAACTCCCTGTCCTTTCCTTATTTATATTAAAGAGTCCTGCCTTGCGTCTCCTCCACTCTCACACCCACATTCCTTCCTCTCTACCTCCTAGTGGCAGATAGTCAGGTTCTGTTCTTCCTGTTCTCCCGATCATGGTCACCCTAGTGCTGCTCTTAAACAAGCTCTTCTGTCTCTGTAAAGCTGCTTTGTGACAATGCTATTTTTAAAAACACTGAGCTACATTGGGCTACCCTCCCTCCATCTCCCACCACATCCCTCTGTTTTAATGGCAGTTGCTGGCCTCCCCAGCTTGGGGCCGCAAGGCAGTTTGAAATAAGAGAAATTAATAGTGGAGGGAGTCGTGCTGCGTTTTGGCTCGGTGGCGTCAAACCAGCATGATTCCTGGGAGCTGATATCATCTATCCTTTCTTGATGAGTTAGTGGCTGATTTTTTTCTTTCAGTGGAAGAGGGAAGTTCAGTACTGCTGCCTTTTCGACGGTCGTGGTTTTTCATGGCCGGTACTGCGGGACTGTTGGTTTTGGGTTCGAGATGGAAGTGTGACAGGGAAGTAACTGGTTAATGGGGGGGGGGGGGTTTCTCCATTGAATCCTGGCAGGGCCGGACAGTGCGGAGGGGGGGTTTCTCTAAGGACAGGCTAGCTGAGCCAGCTGCTAACTCCAGCGTAGCTCGAGGGATGTCTATGGTTTTAATCACGTGGAGGAACACTGTGACCTCTGACCTCGGGATGACTGGGTCCTTATTTAACTGCAGCCATTGTTTGGCGCTGTGGGGTGGGGCCAGGAATAGGACTTCTCGGGTTGTTGTTCCTGTTTTTATAACTGGAGCTACAAGAAAGCTCTTAATATGATTAGACCTCATATCAGACTCTCATGTTCCTTTTAGTTATGGTGTACTGTTCCCATGAATGAACTGACCTCTTAGTTGGAACTACAGTATCCCAGACTCTGGGGTCACTGTTTGTATCTCACATCTTTATTTAGTGGGAATGCTTGTTGCACAAATCACCATCAGTGCTGTGAAACAAGATATTTTTTTCAAAGCACGTGGAGCACCATTTTAAAATCTGCCACTAATCTGTTTGCATGCAAACATCGGAAATAGATTTAGGCTGAGCGATGCCAGGACTGCCAAACCTATCTGGAGCTTGTGTTTCCTGGGAAACTCAAATCCTCAAAGTTATGCAGATGGCAGTGTAACTGAGGGACACTGCAGGGGTGGGAAAGGTTATCTACACATAGACATTTGTGTGTTGCATTCTGAGAATGTCTTCCCCTTTGTTCCTTTCATTAGACTGTGATTAATGAGCGGAGCCCACTCAAACCTGACTCCTCACTCCTGATAGAGCTTCAGTACCCAGGGCCCTTTAAAGCAGGCCTTTGAGAGCTAACCTGGGGCTCCAGGAATTCAGGAACAGCCCCCGAAAGGCTGGGGAGCTATGAGCAATCCCTTTGTTTTGAGTTCACAGAGAGGTGTAGTGGTTTGGGAAGGTGGGGGCTGCACGTGGGTGTGGGGTGGGTGTGTGTGTGTGGGCGTGAGTGCGTGTGGTGGGGGGCAGGGGGTGCTAATTAGTGTTACACATTTACCCCAAATCCTTCAGGAAACATGTTATTTATGATTTGTGTAAGTCTGAAAATGGAATAAATCACCCAATTTGGAAAAACAATAAGGAGCTAATATCTACGACTGTCATGTATTGTTTTGGAACAAACATCCCAATGGACTGCTGTCTTCAGTAAGATAGGACCTTCACCTGTTCAGACCTCTCATGACTTGGGCGGGTCCGAATTCCTAGAACCCATGCAGTGCCTGATCATCCCAAAGCTCTGACCCTCGACCCAAAGTGAGAGGGCGTGACATTCCCCCTGTAGGTCGTGACCTGGTGCTTCATCTGCATTATCCAGGGTAGCGTTACTCTTGGGGTGCGCTGCTAATGCCAGTGGGAATGGTGTGAAAATGAGGGTGTATGACTACAGTTGTACACCAGCTCTTGTTCAAATGTGCCATTGTTTGGGATTCTTTTCTAAATTTTACTGAGCTCGTCTGCCTTCTGGTCCTCTTGGTTGGCTCAGTTGCACCAGGCAAGATCAATCGAGCACAGAAAAGCATTTGAATCTCCAAAGAATTTGACCCAGGTCTGGTCGGAGGTGAGCCCTGGTGATATTATCACCACATCACGAAAAGACCTCTTCGTGAGGCAGGATGTCTTCACCAAAAGGCCTCTTAGTGAGGCAGGATGGCAGTATGACGCAGCACTATTTTAATAAGAAAATGTGACATTAAAATAAAAAAAGGATTTAACCTGAATATGTGCCTCCCGGCAGACGGCGAACGTGCAGGTGGAGGACGTGCGTCTCCGGGCCATCCTGGGGGGGCAGCGGAAGCGCATCCCGGTGACGGAGGGCTACGTGGAGGTGAAGGTCGGGGGGAAGTGGAAGCAGCTCTGCGACGAGAGCTGGACCCTGATGAACAGCCGGGTCATCTGCGGCATGTTCGGCTTCCCGGGCGAGAAGAGGCACAACCCCCGCGCCTACAAGTGAGTGTTGACGTCACGGAGAGAAAAAGAGGAGAAAATGTATTCATTTATCAGGCTTTATTCATACAGGGTAGGTTTAACTGAGCATGCAAGGCCCTGTTAATGGACCACCCAGATGGATGATAATGAAGCATTCCTGTGCTCTGTTGTTCACCAGTCATGAACTGCACTCTTTCAAAGGAAGATTCGTAACTATTCGTGACCTTGGTTACAGACAAAATACTGCAGTCTTGCCATTTAAGAAGTCAGGGCTCTGACCCTCATTTCTTTTCTTGCTGGCCAGGATTAGGCCACTTAAACTGTGCCACTGAAAGCTTGTACAGTACTGTGCAGAAGTCACCCTAGATTTATTTTTGAAATATAATTGATTTCAGTTTTTTTTAGTTTTTTTATCACCACGTCAGTGCAAATTTAAGATTTCCAAAAATATTACAGATAAATAACAAATGTTAATGTATCATTTTAAGTAAAAGGTCACTTTTTGGTTAAACACTTGATCAAAACTGTCTGGGATTATCTGGAGAGCCAGAAGCAAGCGAGACAGCCAAAGTCTGCAAACTGTGGAAAGTTCTGCAATATGTTTGGAACAACCAACCAGCTCATTTTCTCATAAAACTGCGGGACAATGTAAAGAGAACTGATGCCGTTTTAAAGGTGAAGGGTGGTCACAAAAATATAATATTTATTTAGTTTTTAACTCTTTATAGCAAATATTTAAATACTTAAAAACGTTTAATTTAACAAGACTTTTGGTCTATGCGGCAATCCTACTAACCCCTACTAACCCCTGCCGAGTCCCTCCCCCCACCCTCGGAGCGAGCCAGTTATGCCACTCCACGTGTGCCGGCCAACCGCAGTTTTCGGTGTGCAACCGTAAGGAACTGATACCAGCATCAAGGTCCATTACTTCAGCTGTGCACCACTGTCACTCCAGGTAGTATGAAACATTGAGAGTTTTTGTAGCCTTCTCCTTCTTGGTGGAAATGGACCATCTTCATTCTTCCTTTTACTGTTTAGAGGTCAACCCATGGTTGTTAGCACCAGACAGAACAGCCTCTGCAGTTGGATACTTTAGAAGAAGAATAAAAAGGTCAGCCCTGGAATTATACTCACCTGACTCAATGAAGCCCTAACAAGTAAATCACCTGGGTCTGGGCCTTAGTAATAATCTTTTTAAAAAGTAATAACCAGAAAAGGGAATAACCCAAAAGGGTTCCCAAACCTTTTATTTTTATTTTATTTTGCAGAAAGGTCTCATGTTTAACTCCATTTAGACTTTAGGTTTGCTTTTGATCACATACAGATTCATTGTACCCCACTGTAAGGGTACAACACAACTAATACATGAAAGATTTTTTTTTTTTTTTTGTGAATTGTCCACAATGCTTTCAAGCCACTTATCTGCAAAAGATGACAACTGAGATTATAAATGTTTTACACCAAGTTAGAAAATGATCCATGCGCATGCATGGCTCCAAGCTCTCCCTGTCGTCCCTTGGACAGTCACTTTTTAATAAGCGCTGATCTTTGATCGTATTTATGGTATCTATTCCTGGGCTTAATGAGAGCCTGGGTCTCTAGCCGTGTGTTTTCAGGCTTCGAGCCCCCGCATTCCACAAGGCAGTCGTCATGCTGGAGCATTCAGCTCCTCGGGAAACTGTCCAGAGTTTAGATCTCTTATGACTGGCCGCATATGTTCAGATTCAGGAGAGATGGAATCAAAATGGCCGCCCCACAGACCCATGAAAGAGACTGTAGAGAGTGAAGTGAATGCGTCTCACAGGGGCCTGAAATGTATTATGGCCTGTCCCCCTCTTTAGTTTTTTGTACAAGTTCTCCCCAATCCCTGCTTCTAATGGAGTTTTCTTAGGCTCACAAGTTGTTTATGGGTAAATACAATTTTAAAACAGGCCTGGTACAGTTCTATAAAAAGGGTATGAGCAAACGCAGTTCAAACACAGCCGTTTCGGTCACAGAGACGCATACGAGCAGGTACAATCTGCGACAGCCGGTACAGATATAGAAGCGGGTGGGTTTTAAAACACCTTGTCAAAAGTGAAACGCTCAGTGTTTGCCGCTAAAGCCGGTTTCTGTGTGAGGGGTGGCTTTTTAGGCTGAGACACAGGGGAAGTTGTCACTCTGGCCTGAGAAACACTGTGCTCTGTTCAATCTGAGCACCAGCCATTTCTGTCCTCAATTAGTTTCAATGAGTTTAATGGTTTTCTGGGTGGTTTTGAGATATTGATCTTCAAATCTTTCACATCCTAACATAGCAAAACTGAAAGGCAGGGCAGTTCTTCATAGATCAAAATAACAGACACCCTAAAAGTATTCTGAATGTATGATATCAAAATCAGATTGCCCTATAAACGACATATTTATGGCACCAACTCATGTTACTTAGAACTGTATAATTCTCAGGCCTCAAAATAATCAGCAGCAAAAAAAGAAAAAAAGCTCCCGCAAAAAGAAAAGCCTTCTTCGGTCCACAACTCAAAATGAGTACAAAAGCATGTGGGTCGCTTGCCTTCTGCCTCCAGAAAAGAAGACAATGCTTCTCTCTCATGACAGAGTCCTATCTGTGAAGAATCGAGCCGGATTCCCTGCGTTATCCTGTTCTGTCCGAGTTCAGTGGAGCCAAGCTCACTTTCCAGCGCTCGATCCAGAGAGGCCTGCTTCCCATCAAACGCTTTCTGAGAGAAGCAGCTGCTGTCTAAATCAACGGGGCACGACGTGCTCTTCTTTCTCGTTTCACATCAACCGTGAAAACACTGCTATGTAACCCCACGCTGAATTCCAGAATAAATATGTTTTTATTATTTTACGTTTTTTTAGCAAATGCTGCAAGCAAACTTAGTTTTGTGTCCTGTACAGCCAATCCCGTACAGCCGTTCATCTTCCTGGCCAGGAAAAACCGCTCTCTTGTAAACTGATGTTTATCGTAACAGACTGAAGGCTGGTTTGTTGGTATAGCGGGGTCAGGCAGCTACAGTGCATCCCTCAAATTATAACTCCGGAGTAATTGTGTGGGTACAGCCAGATTTTTCAATTCAGTTCAGTTCAGTTCAATTGCACTTGTAAGTCACATTAAAACCGTCTGCTAAACGACTTCAGTCCACGTTCCAGATTTTGGGCGGGGTCCGGGTTTTCCTCAGTGCAGTTATCCGGCTAACTCGATAACCCTGCTTTGTGGAACAGGCCCCTGAACAATGGCACTAAGATTAGCAACACGAACTGTAAGGACAAAAACATCAACCAACCAAATGCACTGTGCCCTCTCATCCACACCTAAGCCCATGTTTCCAGTCTATAGGCAGTTATATGGACAGACATACTGAGAGAGAGCTGCTGTGACGCAGTGTGTGTGTGTGTGTGTTTCAGGGTGTACGCGCGCCGCAGGAAGATCAGTTACTGGGGTCACTCGGTGAACTGCACGGGGAACGAGTCGCACCTCTCTATATGTAGGCTGGGGGCCCCGCTCACTCTGAAGGGGAACAGCTCCTGCACTGGGACTCCGGTGGTGGCCAGCTGTGTGCCAGGGAGGGCCTTCGCCCCCACACCCATGACCGGCTTCAGGAAGGCATACAGGCCAGAGGTATGCACACTCACACTCGCACACACACTCACTCACTCACTCACTCACTCACTCACTCACTCACTCACTCACTCACTCACACTCACACTCACTCACACTCACACACACACTCACACACACACACACACTCACACACACACACTCACACACACTCACACACACACTCACTCACTCACTCACTCACTCACTCACTCACTCACTCACACACACTCACACACACACTCACTCACTCACTCACTCACTCACTCACTCACTCACTCACACACACTCACACTCACACTCACTCACTCACACACTCGCTCACTCACTCACTCACTCACTCACTCACTCACTCACACTCACACACACTCACACTCACACTCGCACACACACTCGCTCACTCACTCACTCACTCACTCACTCACTCACACTCACACACACACTCACACTCACACTCGCTCACTCACTCACTCACTCACTCACTCACACTCACACACACTCACACTCACACTCGCACACACACTCGCTCACTCACTCACTCACTCACTCACTCACACTCACACACATACTCACACACACTCACTCACTCACACACTCACTCACACTCACACACACACTCACACACACTCACACACACACTCACTCACACACTCACTCACACACACACTCACTCACTCACACACTCACTCACACTCACACACACACTCACACACACACTCACTCACACACACACACTCACACACAGCCACACGCACACACACTCGCTCACTCACACACTCACTCACACTAATACACACACTCACACTATACACACACACACTATACACATGCAAACACACACTCTAACACACACATACACACACACATGCAAACACACACTCTCTATCACACACACACACACATTATACACATGCAAACACACACTCTCACACACACACACACTATACACATGCAAACACACACTCACATACACGCACACATACACTATACTCATACAAACACATACTCACATAAATACACACACACTCACACACAGACACGCACACACACGTGTACACACTCAAACACAGCAATACATTCACAATACACACTCAAACACAGGCATACACTTACTAAAATGCATGCAAGAACCCACACATTTACACACGCCTATCAACCTAAGCACATGCAGACACACACACACTCACTCTCACATGCACATAATCTCACATACTCTCTCTCTAACATGCACACACGCACACACTCACTCTCACACACACACACACACTGAAAGTCATGTGATTTATATGGCTCAGGATTCTCTCGCCAGTGGGAACAGGGAGGAGAACATATGTTCCTCCTGGATTATCTGAACATTTTGATCCCAGATTTTTCCATGTGCATTATTTAAGCATTCCTACCCTTCACTCAGGAATAAAAACCTCTCTGCATATCAAATGCCTGCTCAATCAGCTTTTGTAAATATCCCATTTGGTTGCACATATGTTGATAGAGTTCTTGTTGAAGTTATGATTTGTGTATCGCTGTCATTAATTCTCCGTCTCCAGCCCAGCTGCTGATATGTAGAGTTTACTCTCGCAGGATGAATTGCCTCTCTACCCTGAGGGAGACTCATGCTGTTTTCTGTTCATGTAAACATTTTAAGGAGACTCGGAGCTAAGGAATTCACCACTGACGTAATTTCCACCATTACTGTTTACACAAGTAGCCAATCGCAGCTTCTTCTGGCTGATGTGCCTTTAATAGAGGAAGTCTTTTTCACCGACTCACTAATGTAATATGACTGCTTAATGAATGTATTTACACTGCAAAAAAATGGCTGTCTTAAACAAGCGTTTTTAGTCTTGTAATAAGACTTGGGATGTTAGTTTTTCCTCTCAAGTAGAAAATATTACCTTGTTTTAAGTTCACTTGTTTGCTTGACAAGTGAAATTCTCACCCCATTGGCAAATCTTGAAATGAGTCAAACTTTCTGACCCCATTGGCAGTAATAGAAATAAGATTGTAAGTCTAAATATAAGACCAAGATACTTGTTAATTTTTAGCAGTGTACTTAACATGAACAAATATTCGTCTAACATATTCATGGATAATAAAGTGAAGATATCCAGCAATCACAATCAGATCAGATCAATCAGGACCAATCCATATACAGTACAATCTGTTCATACTTGGACTGTGACGCAAGTATAGTTGTTTCAGTTCTGTAGTCCAGCACTTTCAGTTTAAAATGAAACAATATGATATACAGACTCATCTTTAATTTGTGGGTATTTACATACATATAGGGAGAACCAGGAATTGCAGCCCTTTTTTTACATAATCCTCCCATTTTAGGAAACCTAAAGTAATTGGACTATTGGGCGCTCAGCTGTTTCTTGGCCAGCTATGTCTCGTAAATACCCTAAAATTTAATCTGTGACAGTCTGCACTAACCTCATATTCATTCTTATATGTCAAATCTGATGTGCTGGAGTACTGAGCCAAAACATAGTACTTAGACTGCTCTGAAATTCCCTAACAATTTGAAACGATCCTTATTATTACAGAACAATTCCAGAACAATCCAAAAGAATCTGCTTTTTTTTTTTAAGAAGCCGGAATAATACAGAATGTAGAATGGTGAAATCCCTCGCAGGGTAGACTCTACACTGATTTACTGCTCTGGGGTCTGGTGGCTTTGTGTGGCAGACATGTACATCTCTCCAGGGGGTTATATCATGGTGCAGGATTATGGAGCTAGCACCTGGAACCCTTGCAAAACTGAACATTGGCTGCACTGCAAAAAACAAAAAATGAGTCCATCTGAACAAGTATTTTGGTGTTATGTTGAGACTTAGAACTTATTTTTTTCTTACTTACTTTTTTGCTAATAAGACAGAAATATTGGCAATGCAATGAGGTAAGACGATTTGGCTCATTTCAAGATTTGCCAATTGGTTTGTCAGTCAAAGAGTTATCTATTACACTATTATCTTCGACTTGAGTGATCTCAAGTGAAGTCAGACTAAAACCCTTAAGACAGTCATTATTTACAGTGTGAAGTAAAAATGGCTGTTTCCAGGTTTCATTCATGATATACCTCAGCTAACTCTTCTTGATATACCCCCCAGACCAGAAGGGGAATGGGGTTTCCCTTAAGTTTGCCCTAGGAATGCAATCTTCTGCATGCTCTCTTCAAAACTAGAGTGCTAACACCATTTTAATGTCTCTTTGGGTGACCTCTCAGCTTTCAGTTGGAGCTCCAGGTTTTTTGGGAACAAATATTTGAAACACGATGTGTTCAGTGTAAGGTGGATGATTTGCAGGCCAAGTCAGTGGCTCTTAAAATCCAGGCAGATTTATATATTCTTGGTGCTCAGTCTGGCCAAGCAGTTTCCCTTGCAATAATGCTCTTCTGAAGCCAACTTGTGTTGGCTTAAAAGCCTATTTTGGAAGAAAGACCAAAACAGTGTGCACCACACAGTGTTGCCTAACCCCTCCCAGGACTCTGAGGAGTGCACGTGCGCCTAAGCTGAAAACATTTGGTAGATGTTCCCTTAAATTGTTTTTCCACACATCAATTTTTAGTGCTCCTAAAATGGAAGCACTATAGAGCCTTCAATAACTGGTCCTTTGCATTAACTGGTACTTGCAGTTAACCCAAAACCATGACAGTGAACATTTTAAAAATAAAGCAAGGTAAACCAGAACTGCTTATTTCCTTTTAACACCTGTCCCAAAAGATTTGCATGAGATTTTAGTGACTGATGAATATTTACACATTATAATCTACATTCTATTACACATTTACTGTGATGAAATGTTTGGTTTCTGATATTCCACAACTCCAGTCAGGTGACCAGCAGGCCTGGGTTAAATATGAAATTGTTTTGGATTCAAATACCTTTCTACAAGTACAAACCCTATCTTCTAGTCCTCATGTTTGTCTCAATTGCATCAGGCAAGAAGAAAAGTATTTGAATACTTTGAATACTAGTATTGTGAATTTGACCCAGGTCTGATGGCCATCCCGTGCCATTCTCCCAGATCTGTTCCCTGCACAGAGAGATTTCACCACCTCTTACTCTCATTATAGCAGAAGGGAGGATAGGACTGCATATATACTCAATATTCAGAGCTGTTAGATTGTTTAGTTCACATTCAAATTTATTGTTAGAAACATGGCCTTACCTTATTTTTAGAATTGGCCACATTTGACACTCATCAGTGGTTTACCGTTTAATGTGCTGAGGTGTAAAATGTACTATACACCTTACCTTGTGTTTGTAAACATACAGTATGAGCATCACATGTAAATTTGAAGGATTCATTTGGAGGTTACCTTTGGCCAGCTGATAAACTGATGGGTGAAACATAGTGAGTGTAAAATACATTGATCGGTAGCATTCATCCATAAAGCGTGTCTCTTGGTAAGCTCTCTCTAACAGTTATAAGCAATCCGGTGAATTGGTAGCATATCTGTACCTCGAACAGTTAAAAGCATTCCAGTGATTTGGTAATGGATGCCAAAGCTGCAACTGCCGTGACCTCAGAAAGCCTCAGAGGTCAAAGGCCATAGTTTTTACTGTCCACCCCTCCTCATTCATTCATGCTCTGTGACTGGTCCATTGGTCCATTCACAGACAAAAGAGTTTTGTTTTGCACAGCCTTGCCTGTGCTACACTGTGCCCATATGAAAGCCATATAAAAGCCATTCGCTACTTAAAGTGTTACATGCTGAATTTCCCTCTAGGAACTTAACTGTATGTTGTAAAATTATGTTTTTACTACTACTTTCAGTTGTAATTCTGAGCTACTAATCAGTTCTACTCCTTGGCCAAACCATTATGTATGTTGGGGGTGTCCAGTCATATCTGGAAATGGCCGGTGGGTGCAGGTTTTTGTTGTAGTCCAACACGATGGTGACCCGATTCTGTTTATCAAGGTCTTGATTGATTAGTTAAATAGTTAAATCAGGTGTTTTAGTGCTGGGCTAAAACAAAAACCTACCCCAACCCGGCCCCATTTCGGATAAGACTGTACACCACTGATGTAAGCGTTTATGTAAGCTGCTGTGGATAAGAGTGTCTGCTAAGTATAAATAAATGTTTATATAAGTCACAACTAAATATTTGAACAAAATGAATAGCCCTAAGAACGGTCATGGCAACAGACTCAAACTATGTGTGCGTTGGTGATGATGACCACAGTGGAAACATTTCTGATGTGTTCACCATGAGCTCACCTCATTCCTAATCGCCCACATCCGCTCATCTTTCACAAGTACGACTGGCCTTTAAAACACCTCATAACACCGTGCTTACATTCAGAATTCCCATAAACTTGGAACACATTAACTCCACTTATGGCAGGGGGTCAGATCTTGGAGAGCCGCAGCATGTGCTAGCTTTCATTGTTACTCAGCACTTATTTGATCAATGAAAGCAGTTAACTGTTTAATTAACTTGACTCAGCTTGTTTCTTGGATCTAAATCAGTTGCTGATTTAAAGGTGAAGACTAAAACCAGCACGACCTGCGGCTCTCCAGGACAAGGGTTTCCAACCCCCCCCCCCCCTAAGGTGTCCAACCTCACATTTCTGACTCCTACTGAGACCCCCCCCCCCCCCCCCTTTTTAAATGCAAAAGGCATTGATACTGACTAAATGTAAATGTAAAACCCCGCGTAGCAAAACGTGCAGTACAAATTCTGTCACGCGATAACAAACGTGTGCTGCAGTTCCACGCCTTTCCATTAGAGGCGCTAAATGTAAACAGGATGTAAACAACTACAAATGAAGAAGTAATCCTTTCCGCTCCAAGGTTACTCACTCCAACCAGATTAGCTTGGGCTGCCACCTTGTGGATTGGCAGTATATAACCTCAGATAGAGCTGAAAGAAGCAGGTAAACTCATGTACGGTATATAAAGCAAAGAGCTTGGTATGTCCCAAGACTGTGGTTGCACTTGGATAGAGTAGGGATACTCAATCTTACCCACAAATGGCCAGTGTAGGTGCAGGCTTTTGGGCCGACCAATCAGTTACACTCTCATTCTACTAATCAAGGTCCTTGGCACAGGCTCTTGTGGTTGATTAGCAGAATCGGGTGTGTAACTGCTAGGTCGGCACAAACATACACCCACATACACAAAAAAAGCCTGCACCATTCATGGGAAAGATTGAGTATCCCTGGTGTAGATAAGTAGTCTCCAACCCTGGTCCTGGAGAGCTACAGGGTGTGCTGGGGTCCCCAACCCTGGTCCTGGAGAGCTACAGGGTGTGCTGGGGTCCCCATCCCTGGTCCTGGAGAGCTACAGGGTGTGCTGGTTTTTGCTGTTACGCAGCACTTAATTGTTCAATGAAAGCAGTTCATTACAGTTCACCTGGTTACTTTGGTCCCAAATGGGTGCTGAGTTTAAGGTGAAACCAGCAGACTTTGTAACTCTGAAGACTGCTGGCGTATAGCGTGCAGCAGACCTAACCCCGTCGCTCTTGTTCCTTGGGTTTCCACAGCAACCGCTGGTGCGTCTGAAGGGAGGGGCCCTGGTGGGGGAGGGGCGCGTGGAGGTGCTGAAGAACGGCGAGTGGGGCACGGTCTGCGACGACAACTGGGGGCTGCAGGCCGCCACCGTGGTGTGCAGGGAGCTGGGCTTCGGGACGGCCCAGGAGGCGCTGACTGGGGGCCGGCTCGGACAAGGTAATACCCCCCCCCTCCCCCTCTCTTATCACCCCTCCACCTGCTCTGACATGTCCCTCTTGGGAGTGCAGGCTGGAAGAGTTTAATTAATTAACCCTTTCAGTCCCAGGAGTGCCATTCGGCACTCTCAAACTTACACATTTTCATCCAATAAAAATGACTGCTTATTGTTTTATGCCCCTATTAAAAACTTTGTGTGAACAGTGAGAAAAGAACAGTGACATTTAGACCATGATTATAATGATGTGCAGACCAGGAGCAGAGGCGCTGTGGTGGGAGGGGCCAGGCCACGGCTTCTGTAGTACTGGGGTTCTGTGGGTATGGGGTTGAATGGTTGCGGGGTTCTGTGGGTGTGAAGTTCAGTGGTGCTGGGGTTCTGTGGTCAGAATAGACAGCATCCTGATATCAGTTGTTATGCATCACTTAGCAGCAGTCCCTGCATTTATGCCCTGTCAGTCAGTCAGGGAGGGAGAATAGAGTATACATTCTGGCCTCAGTGAGCCAGCAGCCTCCTGGAGAGGCCAAGCCACACCTGCAAGCCATATGAGCAGCACCTGTGAGCTGTGTGGGCTAGCACAGGCTAGCATGGGCCGCAGGATACTGAGCATGAAGCTGTGGGTCTGACTGTGATGGGTGAGTGAGTATGTGTGTGTGCGTGTGTCTGTGTGTGTGTGTGTGTGCATCTGTGTGTGTGTACATTTGTGTGTGTCTGTGTGTGTGTGTGTGCATCTGTGTGTGTGTGCATGTGCGTGTGTGTGTCTGTGTCTGTGTGTGTGTGTGCATCTCTGTGAGTGCATCCATGTGTGTGTATGTGTGTGTGTGCATCTCTGTGAGTGCATCTGTGTGTGTGTGTGTGTGTGTGTGCGCTCCTTTATTCACTGTCAGATCCCCTCCTCCATCCCACACCTTTCCCCGAGGCGTCCTTTGCAGCACGCTTCCATTTCAGTGCAGCTGCCTGGTCTCCCTGTCTGTGGGTGAAAGTACACTGTGACTGACAGCTCCTTTCAGGCTTGTTACAGCAGACTCAACAGTGGCCTTGGTGTAGTCTCTCTTTACAATGAATCCCCCATATTGTCTTTTTGGCATATACGATACATCATGCTCCTTTTTGATGTTGCAGTCTATGATATCTGAGAACACACACTAGTACAGGGTTGGTAGCAGTTACATTATTCCCCTCGTTAATCTTTCAATCAGTCAATCAATCAATCAGCCACTTAATCCATTTTGATTTGACCTTGTAGGCCTTTGCTCAGACCTTTCAGATCTCCTCAGACATTACAGAAGGATAAACTCCAAACCCGAGTGAGAAAAACAACATGTTTATCCTCACAAACAGAGTGCTCCCTGTACTGAAACCCCAAATGAACTCGGAAAGCATGTGAATTGCGCAGCCGTCAGAGCTTCCAGAGGAACACGTACTGGGAGAACAGGCTGTTAAAGCTCTTCCTGTGAGGCCCACGCAGCTGTTCTCCGTTTACGTCTCAGTGTCCGTGCCAGGAGAACCTTCAACACGCACAGCAGCCACGGTCTTGAGTGTTTGACAGTCTGAACCCCGACAGTCTGAACTCCTTTGCTGTGGATGTGAACGCCTTTGTCACCCTTAATGTGGATTTAAACCCCTGGTTCACCTATGCTGAACTGCGTGCCATCCTGTGGGAAACAGAAACACAGGGCATCTCAGCAGCACCAAGCACACTTGCACTTTCACATTCCTTCGAGCTAGTATCATCCTTACACATAATTGCAAACTGTTGTTACTGCTTCAAGTCTCTTCCTTCATTTAAGCTAGTAAAATGTATAATTATCAAACCAAACTGCAGTGGTGTCTTTTCATTTGTGATTGACTTTGTAAAGGCAGTAATACAAAAATAAGATAAACCTGCCCACCTGCTGTGTTTATAAATTGAACAGATGGATGGACAACATTGAGTCAGGGTAAACAAAGTAAAGAACATCCAATTTATATAGTCATTAAAAACTAATCACAGTGCATGCACTGAGCATGAAAGTGCAAGCAGGAGAGCAAATGCATGTATTTGCTTGCGTGCATGCATTTGCTCCAGCAGTCACCCACACCACCAGTTCTGCTCCAAATAATCAGACCCATGGCAGGACAATGTCGTGTAGAGAGGACTGACTTCGTACGACGTGGTTGATACATGCTCTTCCTGTTCCCCCTGCAGGTATGGGCCCGGTCCACATGAACGAGGTGGAGTGCTCCGGGTTCGAGAAGTCGCTCACCGAGTGCTTCTTCAACAGGGAATCTGTGGGCTGCAGCCACGAAGAGGACGCGGGCGTCAAGTGCAACGTCCCCGCCATGGGCTTCCACGAGCGGGTGAGAGAGCGCTGCGGTAGCCATGGCGACTGTGCCACGCAACAGACTGCTACACCCTACAACTGGGCTGCCCTGGTGATCTACAGTCATATAGGTCTTTACTTCAAGCTTAACAAAGCACACCTCATTCAACAGCTAGAGCAGGGCAGCTCAACCCTGTTCCTGGAGATCTACTGTCCTGAAGGTCTTTGCTCCAACCTTAACGAAGCACACCTCATTCAACAGCTAAAGCTGGGCTGCTCAACCCTGTTCCTGTTTTTGTTCCAAATTCTGATTCTCCTAATCTCCAGGAACAGGGTTGGGCAGCCCTGCCCTACAGACCACCCAAAAGATCACTACATGCTTGCTACACACAGACTACTCAGCCTTACATCAGGGATAATCAACTCTGGCCCCCGAATCCACATCCAGCTCTGGTTTTCTTTTCTCTTTGTTAATTAGTGCTACTGATTGGCCAGATTGTCTGCACACTTGACTCCCAGGTAAAGGGAGGGTGCACAACCAGCAGTTCTCAGCCCTCAAGGACTGGGTGTTGCTCATCCCTTCCGTACACAGATTGCTTCATCTTATTGTGACCGTTACACCAGTTACCACACTACCATGCAGTGCCCTCTTTGCCATGGAATAACCATTTCACCCTATATCCACCGCCAGGATGTCCAGCAAGGGACCAGTTACATTCCCTGGAGCTAAATGTGCTCTTCTATTGGCACGGCAGTGTAAGGGCGGTGGTTTTATGAGTCAGAGCAGAGCTCAATCTGTTGACTTTGCGGTTTGTAGTTCTGCTCACCCGTGAACGCACGTGGAGCGGTGAATCCCGCTGTAAGGTTTCCCAAAAACAGCGGCGTGTTTTTACAGAGGCCAGCTGCCAGCTGCTCCATTTATTTAAACCACAGACAGGGAAACATCACGTCTGCTTCTTGCATCAGTCTGATTTCAGCAGCCCTGCGGCACTTCCCCGCCAATAAGATTTCCCATCTTAATCTTCACGTTCCCATCGCTGAGTTAGTCTACATGTTCTCATTGCTGAGTTAATCTACACCAGGGGTCTCCAACCCTGGTCCTGGAGAGCTACTAAAATCAGCAGCTGTTGAGACCCAGGTAACCAGGTGAGGTGAGTTCATTAATTAAATTAGAGCAGTTGATTATAGTTAATTGCAGGGTAAGAACGAAAACCAGCAGTAGCTCTCCAGGACCAGGGTTGGAGACCACTGATCTACACTGTCCCATCCCTGGGTTAATCTACATTTAACCATCACTGAATTAATCTTCACATTCCTATCCCAGAGTTAATCTACACATTCCCATCACTGAGTTAATCAACACATTCCCATCTCTTGAGTTATCTATTCCCATATTGGTGCATCTTTGTATGTAAACATCTGTTACTTGCTTGTATTCAGTGTTGGCCTACAGCTGTCTTTCAAATCCCGTGATGATGATGAACTGATTGAATCCCGTCTTGACTTCAACAGAAAGATTATTTTTGCCTTGGCTTCATGGAAGTCTTCTCTCAAACTGCAATTAAAACGTTTGCAGAGATTATGGCCGCCGTGCTGCCAAACTGGACCTAATTAAGATGAACGAGAACAAGCTGCTTCATTTTAATGAGACCCAAAACCGACACAGTGGGTAATAAGCCCCTGTTGCTGGGTCCAAGCTCCATGTGAGCGGCTGCACACACACACACACACACACACACACACACACACAGACACACGCACACACACACTTAGTGGCTAAGGTACATGATTGGGACCCGGAAGATTGGTGGTTCAATCCTCATTGTAGCCATGATAAGATCCACACCGCTGTTGGGTCCTTGAGCAAAGCCCTTAACGCCCTTAATTGCTCCAGGGGGATTGTCCCCTGCTTAGTCTAATCAAGTGGCTTTGGATAAAAGTGTCAGCTAAATAACTGCACTGTGTAACGTGTGGGTCTACAGCTGCGGTTGAGCGGAGGCCGGACCCCGTCCGAGGGGCGGGTGGAGGTGCTGGCGGAGAGGAACGGGTCCCTAGTCTGGGGCACGGTGTGCAGCGACAGCTGGGGAACCACAGAGGCCATGGTGGTGTGCAGGCAGCTGGGCCTGGGCTACGCTAACCACGCCTTCCAGGTGAGTTGACCTTACACCTGGGCTACGCTAACCACGCCTTCCAGGTGAGTTGACCTTACACCTGGGCTACGCTAACCATGCCTTCCAGGTGAGTTGACCTTACACCTGGCCTATGCTAACCACGCCTTCCAGGTGAGTTGACCTTACACCTGGGCTATGCTAACCACGCCTTCCAGGTGAGTTGACCTTACACCTGGGCTACGCTAACCACGCCTTCCAGGTGAGTTGACCTTACACCTGGCCTATGCTAACCACGCCTTCCAGGTGAGTTGACCTTACACCTGGGCTACGCTAACCACGCCTTCCAGGTGAGTTGACCTTATACCTGGGCTACGCTAACCACGCCTTCCAGGGGAGTTAACCTTACACCTGGGCTATGCTAACCATGCCTTCCAGGTGAGTTAACCTTACACCTGGGCTACGCTAACCACGCCTTCCAGGTGAGTTAACCTTACACCTGGGCTACGCTAACCACGCCGATTCACCAGCCAAGCCCAGTGAAGTATTTGAATCCAAAGCAAATATGTATTTGACCCAGGTCTGGTTTTCACTCTTGAAGTTGCTTTTTATGCTAAATATGAACACAAGTTTTGTTTGTGCATGTGAGTGTATACATATGCCAGCAATTACATGCTGGATATTCACATAGCCTTATTCATCAGTGTTTTCATTTGATAAAAAAAAGATGATTTTGGGGGTGTGGCTTAACTGCAGAGCCCTTCAGCCCTGCAGGGCTGGAAAGTCCCAGGGAAAGACTGAGCGGAAGGAATGATTTCAGTCATCTGAGGTCACTGAGAGAGTGCTAAAACATGGAAACAGAGATGCTAACGGGGTAATTGGGCAGGGCCGCTGGATAATGGGCCCATTAAACACGGTTAACCACAGCAGCACATGGCAGTCCCATTCACACTGCGTCCCTTCGAGAATATGCCAATTATGTTGTTATTTCTGCTTTTCAGACCTGGATCCTACTTTTTATTATGATCCTGAGATGGGTAAACACAAGCACACTATTAGCTGTGAAACAATGGCTTGCCATTGTCTCTTTCCTAATCTCCCACATTATACACACACACACACACACACACACACACACACACACACACACAGACACCAGGCATGCATACACACACTCACACACAAGCACACACACTCAAGGACACACAGTGCTGTACAATGGTAAAACCACATCTCTAAGCCTTCATAAAGAGAGATGATCTGGCACCCCAAGTATGTTTTCAACAAAACCACTGTAGCCCTTCCAGTGTATGCTTTGGGATTGCACCGTCTTGTGGTAGAATTATGGAACTAGCAGTAGTGGCACCTGGCAGCAGACTTACATGCTTCTAGTTCATTGGATAATGTGTTTGATCAGTGCTTGGCAGATTAAGCAGAAATTGATTATTCTTTAAAACATGTGGAGAGATGAATGATAGTTTAACTAAATTAATTAATGTACTGTATTAAGAAGAAAATGTCCCTCCTATGATTGAATCCAGACCTGGTTCAAATACGTAATTGTATTGGATTCAAATACTTTTCTGTACTTGATCTTGCCTGGTACATTTGAGCTAGACCAACAGGACCCACAGGCAGGGTTAGCAATTTTGAGAGTATTTCTTAGGTTCCAATGTTCGCTCTGGCGCCCCCTGGAGGAGACATGGTGCTGGTAGGGAGAGGAACTTTAGTGATCTATTTGTGTTGCTCTCTCTGGCACCCCCTATAGGAGACGTACTACTGGTCGGGGGACGTGTCAGCGGACGACGTGGTGATGAGTGGAGTGCGGTGTTCAGGGACGGAGATGTCGCTGGCCCACTGTCTGCACCACGGCCAGCATCTGGACTGTCCCAAGGGGGGCGGTCGATACGCTGCGGGGGTGTCCTGCACCCACGGTGAGACCCCCCCACTGGAACAACCTCAAACCAACGCTCACTCTCACACCGGACCAACCTCAAACCTGATATTCATATTCCTGATATTCGTTCCCACCCTGCAGCTGCCCCGGACTTGGTCCTGAACCCCCAGATAGTAGAGGCCACCACGTATCTGGAGGACCGGCCCATGTTCATGCTGCTGTGCGCCCACGAGGAGAACTGCCTCTCCAGCTCGGCCGACCCCACACGCACTGACTCCTACAGACGGCTGCTCCGATTCTCCTCCCAGATCCACAACAACGGCAAAGCCGACTTCCGCCCCAAGGTCGGGCAGGATGGCTGGGTCTGGCACGAGTGCCACAGGCAAGTGGTGCCTAATTATGATGTCACTGACAGCCTCAACCAGTGGCGCCTAATTATGACGTCACTGACAGCCTCAACCAGTGGCGCCTAATTATGACGTCACTGACAGCCTCAATCACACACACACACACACACACAAACATACACACAAACATACACACACACATACCTATGGGCAATTTAGACTCTCCAATCAGCCTAACCTGCATGTCTTTGGACTGTGGGAGGAAACCGGAGTACCCGGAGGAAACCCACGCAGACACGGGGAGAACATGCAAACTCCGCACAGAGAGGCCCTGGCCGACGGGGATTAGAACCCAGGACCTCCTTGCTGTGAGGCGGCAGTGCTACCCACTGCACCATCCGTGCCGCCCAGCCTCAACCAGTGGCACCTAATTATGATATCACTCACACTGACACATGTTGAGATATAGCATCCTAATGATACCCCCCAATTCTATAGACCCAACAAATTGAACAGGGGAACGTGAGGTTTGTTTAAATGTGCAGGGCAGTGATATGGCAGTATTAACGGTGATTTCCCCTCTCCAGGCACTACCACAGCATGGAGGTGTTCACTCACTATGACCTGCTGAGTCTCAATGGCTCCAAGGTTGCCGAGGGACACAAGGCCAGCTTCTGCCTGGAGGACTCGCAGTGTGACGAAGGTACGCAGATGGACCTGGGGACACTGCTAACATGGCGCTAACACCAACCACCAACAGTACACAGCGTTAGCCTGGAGTTAATCTGACCATAACCTAATGCTAATCCAATCCAAACCGTTAAACTCCTAACCCACCCTAAATGGACACGGCTCTTTCGTTCCCGGAAAGGTGCTCACAGTGTTCCGTTTCCCTTGGCCCAACAGGCATCTACAAGAGGTACGCCTGCGCCAACTTCGGCCCACAAGGCGTCACTGTGGGATGCTGGGATACCTACAGACATGACATCGACTGTCAGTGGATCGATGTCACGGACGTCAAGCCCGGAGACTACATCCTTCAGGTCTCTTCTAACGGTTTTGGTTCATGTATAAACTGTGGTTATGTCTGTGATCTTCAGTGGCAGTAACACAAGCAGACTTGGATCAAATAAGTAATCGCATTGAATTCAAATAGTTTTCTGTGCAACTGAGCAAGCAAGAGAACCAGAAGGCGAGGTTTGACTTTTTGAGAGTATTTCATAGCACCAGGCAGGATCAGTAAAATGCAGAAAAGTATTTGAATCCAAAACACATATTTGACCCAGGTCTGAACACAAGTGTCTTGCTCGCTTGTTGTTTTATGTAAAAATTGTAATAATGCATTCTTTTGTGAGAATTACAAATTCACAAAATTTCTGTGAGAATTTACAATATTAATTCTACAGTGGACTCTCATATGTAGCCAATGACCGACTTTTCCACCAACCAATCTGGCCTTTGCTTTCCACAGCGCAACACTGTGATCCAGTCAGGGCATCATAGCTCCACCCACTTTGGGGCACCTGAAACATCACTCTGCCAGTACTGCACTGTGATTGGGCATCAGCAGCACATGAGCAGATGGAACTAAACGTTTAGTTTTGGGGTAGCTTCTATGCACTGTCCGGAGAGCTATTTGGTCCTAAACTCCAAAAATCTCCCCTCCCTTCTCATACAGGTCGTCATCAACCCAAATTACGAGGTGGCAGAGTCGGATTACTCCAACAATGTCATGAAGTGCCGGTGTCGATATGATGGCTACCGTGTGTGGTCGTATAACTGCCATATAGGTGAGACAATCACCCTCTAACATACTGCTCACATTTTACTTAATCTGCACAAAGACATGAAATCTGCATGAAGTTGGATTACATAGTTTCAAAATTTACAGTTTATATGATGACATTTTTTGTTTTGCAAAGTCAAATTATGTCATGAGAATAACACAAATTAGGGGTAAAGAAATTCAGTAGGATCAAGATATTGACTAACCTAACTGACTAAGATATTGACTAACCTAAAATCGTTTGAAAATATGTAAATGATTTTAAAAAGTATATTCATAATAGCGAATAGTGTGTGAATAGCAGAAAATGCCATTTTAAGGTGAATGGGCTTAGAAAAAATATACCAAAAATACAACCGACATACTCAGCACAATTGATAACACATTCCAAATAACATATTTATTGACTGAACACTAAATTCTGGACAGAGGTTATTGGAATCAGCATTATAGCCTGCATCAATACTGTACATGTCTCCTGGCAACAACATTCTAGAACACAAATCACACTCAATTCTCTCCTAGGAACAGGAACGCTTCTACAGGAAGACTGACTTTAACATACTGGGGAAATACAATCCCCAGAAACAAGCAATACTCAAGAACCACACATAATTTGAATACACTGTACATACAAAATACTTATTCTGCAATTAAAATAAAATGTTGGTTTAATTTAGAAAAAAAAAAAAGAATGGCTTAAAAACCCACTTTTGAATGTACAGTAATTCCTAAACATCATTGACCTGTAAATACCACTGTTCAGCTTCTCCAGTTAGAACTTTAGACAACGTGCATCTTCTTGAAGTCCGCAGATTGCCTTCGGTGACACGTCCCAACGTCAATTTCACACTTAATACAAATGCTCTTCTGAAACTGGTCTGTACGCACAATATCACTTGACATCTAGTCAACCCTCTGACAACACTTCCTGTGTCATGAAGGCTTTAGGACTAAAACGTGACCTTGTCACACTGCAGGTGAATCTACAATTCCGATTCTTCATCCACACAGTCTTGAACCTTGCTTTAAAAACAGCACTTAAATGTCATCAATAAAAGAGAAGCGTACTTCTTCCCCGCTCAGTATTTGTCAGATTTTTATTCTCAGACGTATACTGGTAGCTAACTGACAGGAGAAAACAGAATGTTGCATCGTATGATGTGCAACTCAAAAAGTGTTGGCATGGATATGAAATCATTTCATCTGGAGAGTGCACTGAACCAGTGTTAGGCATTAAAACTGGTGCACTGAACCAGTGTTAGGCATTGAGAAACAATCCCACTTTCCAAATGGTAGGTAACAGTGGGAAATAAGTGACTGCACATTTATACATTTGAAGAGCTATGCACACAGCAGTCCGCAGTGATGTACACATTTTTACACTGCTGTCTCAATGCCGTAGAAGTGGAGATTGGGAATGTACCCCATAATACCCCACTGCCTACCTGCCCCGCCCCATCACACCTATCCCCCTCACTCCACACTGACCTCTATAGAACAGACCCCCCGCCCCCCCCCCCCCCCCCCCCCCCCGACCCCGAACTGCGGAAACAGGGAGAAAATGACACATCCATGTTCTTCCTGTTTGTTAGCCACACCCACTCGCTCCGCCCCTTTCATAGCCCCGCCTCCACATCCGTCACTCAGTCGGTTCCCTTGCTTGATTGGCTGAATGCTGAAACGAGCGGGCAGTGGGGTAGGGAGGGGAGGTGGCTTGCCTGGCTGACCACGCAGGGCGGCAGGCTGCGGTCAGGCGGAAATGGGGGAAGCACACTCCACATCCAGCCGGTCCTGCGCTCTCCCTGAAGAGGATACAGGACACATCTTTCAGTTCAGATTTTACATTTACATTTTTGTCATTTAGCAGACGCTTTTAATCCAAAGCGACTTACAAGTGCATAGGTTCTTCCACAAGTTAAAGCATCACATCCATAGCTCGTAAAATACACATGAAGTGTTGTTCTAAACATATAGTCATCATAAGTACAATTTTTTTTTTTCGGGGGGGGTTAGACAAGAGGGATAGGGATATCAGAAAGGGGGTCGGGGGAAATCAGGAGGGAGGACTAAGGTATAGTTTGAAAAGGTGTGTTTTTAGTTTGCGTCGAAATAGGGGGAGGGATTCTGCTGTCCTGACAGTGGTAAGCAAGTCATTCCACCACTGAGGAACCAGAGCGGAAAACAGGCGTGAACGTGCAGCTCGACCGCCAGGTGCACGTAGAGAGGGAACCATAAGGCGACCAGAGCTAGCAGACCGGAGTGGTCTAGCTGGGCAGTAGGGAGTGATTAAGGATTGTATATAAGGTGGGGCAGTTCCCTTAGCAGCCTGAAATGCCAATACTAGGGCCTTGAATCGGATGCGTGCGGCAATAGGAAGCCAGTGGAGGCCAATGAGGAGCGGGGTGACATGAGCCGACCTAGGCTGACCGGTGATCAGGCGGGCTGCAGCATTCTGGACCAGCTGGAGGGGCTTGATGGCACAAGCTGGGAGACCGGCTAGGAGGGAGTTGCAGTAATCCAGGCGGGAAATGACGAGCGCCTGGACTAGGAGCTGGGTGGCTTTCTCTGTCAGGAGATGACGGATACGGCGTATATTGTAGAGAAAGAACCTGCAGGTTCTGGCAGTGGAGGATACTTGTGGAGCCAGGGTGAGGCAGTTATCAAGAGTCACCCCAAGATTCTTTGCCGTACGGGAGGAGGAAACTACAAAGTCCTCAACAGTGAGTGAGAGGTCGATTGACGGAGAGGACTTAGCAGGGATGTAGAGAAGCTCAGTTTTGGCAAGGTTAAGCTTCAGGTGGTGGGAAGTCATCCACGCAGAGATATCAGCTAAGCAGGCAGAGATCTGTGTGGTGACCTGGGTATCGGGGGGGAAGGAAATAAAGAGTTGGGTGTCATCGGCGTAAGAGTGGTAAGAAAAGCCATGGTAAGAGATAACAGAACCAAGAGACATGGTGTATAGCGAGAAGAGGAGAGGACCAAGAACTGAGCCCTGCTGGACTCAGTTTGTAGGGGGTGAGGGTCAGAGACTGAGCCCCTCCAAGTCACCTGGCAGGAACGACCAGAGAGGTAGGAGGAAAACCAAGCAAGTTCAGACCCTGTGACACCCATCCCAGACAGCGATGAGAGCAGAATCTCATGGATGACTGTATCGAAGGCGGCCGACAGGTCGAGGAAGATGAGGACAGAGGAGAGGGATTTGGCTTTAGCAGAGTGGAGTGCCTCAGTGACCGCAAGCAGGGCAGTCTCAGTGGAGTGGCCACTCTTGACGCCGGACTGGTTGGGATCATGGAGATTGTTGTGAAGAAGATAAGTGGACAGTTGGGAGCCGACCCCCCATTCCACAGTTTTAGATAGAAAGGGAAGAAGAGAGACGGGCCGGTAGTTGTTCAGAGCAGAGGGGTCAAGAGTAGGTTTTTTGAGCAGGGGAGTGACTCTGGTGCCAGAAGAGAGGGAGGTGTTGATTAGAGAAGAGAGAAAAGGGAGAATGTCATTAGAGATAGATTGTAGAAGGGGAGAGGGGATGGGATCAAGAGGACAGGTGGTCGGGCGGTGGGATGTAAGGAGTTTGAAAGTGTCGGAGTCAGAGAGGGGAGAAAAGGAGGCTAGGGAGTTGGGGAAGGTAGGAGGGTCAGCAGGGGGAGAGGGTTGGGAAAAGGAATTGCGAATGGCGTCAACCTTTTCAAAGAGGGAGACAAAGTCATCAGGTGTGAGTGATGAGGGAGGTGGGGGGGAGGGGGGGAGGGGGGGCCAGAAGAGAGAAGGTTGAAAACAGTTTGCAGGGATTAGAGGCGGCCGCGTTAATTTTCAAGTGAAAGAAGGAAGATTTAGCTAGAGACAGAGGAATGGAAAGATGATAGGAGGGCATGAACAGATAAATCGGTTAAAATACCATTTGCATTATCTGAAATGATACCAAGAGTGCCATATCACACGAGCATAACTACGATGAAATCCCAACAGTGCCATACCTTTTCAACCAATCAGAATGACTGCTATGCTAATTATTTTACTATTGAGCCCCTATAAAAACTAAATTCTCAATTTTCTCAACCAAAGCCAAAACCCACTGAAAGGTAACAGGATTTTTAAAATGTTTTCTCCCTCTTTTTTTCCCCTCTCTCATGTTCAGGAGGGTCCTTGAGCTCGGAGGCCGAGGACACGTTCCCCGGCCTCGTGACCAACCAGGTGACCTTCAGGTAAAACGGCCCGAGGCAGACAGGAAGACCGACTGGGAGAAGGTTCTGGAATGCGCGGCTCAACCCGACCAACAGGCCCCTGGAGTCCCCAGAACCACCGACCACTAGAGCGTCTCTCTCTTTCACATTCTCTCTCTTTCTCTCTCTCTCTCTCCCCCTCTCCTCATCCCCCTTTCCTGAGTGCTGCTGGACTCCTCCTTCCAGCACTCAGTCTCAGGACCACCCACCTGCTCCACTAGCCCCGCCCCCCTGCCCAAAACCCTGCCCCCACACCCCGCCCTGTCCTTCCAGAGGCCTGCAGCGACACCAGCACTCCGGTGTGAAAGACTGATGCTGTTCTACAGCGCCCCATAGTGGCCGAGCAGGGTAACGGCTCCTGCCTTCAAGCTGAGATGCTCAAGGAGAATACTACCTGTTATCTTCAATCGGAAAAAGGGAACTCTGAATGCACTTTAAGTTAAGAGTGGGTTTGAGCTCCACGCTTAGCTCAAGTCAAGTGAATTGGACCTCTACACACACACCCACACATTGAACATACATATATATATACACACACACACACACACACACACACACACACACACACACACAGACATTAAATATATATACATACACACGAACACAAACTCACACAATGCAATTACACCACATTCAGACCTTGCTGGGCGGAGATACAGATACGGTTTTCCTGCTTCTGATAACGTTGAGATCGTCTCTGGATGGTACTCCTGGAAGTGTTGTTAGCACCTGAATTCTGTTTTTCCCAAAGAAATCTGAACTTTAACAGTAGAAGCAGACTCGCTGTTCCTGGAACAGAAAAACTCTGTCCCTGCTGAAATGATGTACTTTGGGACGTCTTAAATATTCAGTATGGCTTAAATATTCACTTACTACAGTGTGGCTTAAATATTCTCATACTACAGTATGCGAACCCTTTTCATATCAGGGACACATGCACATACCTCATAGTGACAGGTTTCCAGAGGGCTAATACTGGGAAAGGCCACTGCTCAGCTTCATAATTATAATAATTCATCATCATACTCATCCATTTGTACTGTTCAATGTGCAGGACAGCCACCCCAACACATCGGAATAGGCAGGCATCGCAACCCTATCTTTCATTCTTTTCTTACACTACTTTTTTTGCTACATTTTTACCCATTATGCAAAGAAATGAGAAACAGAGAGACCGACTTATGTAGCCCGATGTGAAGTCTCACCTCCCTTTTTCCCCTCACAGCAAATTCACGAGAAAATAGCTACGGAACCCACTCTGAGAAACTTTACCGCGCTTTACTTTTGCCTGTATTCAGCTTCGAATGTTTAAAAAACGTGCAGCGGGTAAGTAGAGTGAAAGCGCACGACAGCGGAAAAGCTTGTTAAACATTAAGCAGTTTAAACACGCGCGTAAACGCTGAAATCCACAAAGCCTTACTGTGAGACTGCAAACAAGGGGAACTCCCCAAGTGTGTAGAAATGTGCGACCGCTTCTTTGCTTTTTTTTTTATTCTTTAAAAAAAAAAAACCTTTTGTAAATGGTTTCATTTTCTCCAGCTTTCTCCATTTTTGCATATGTAACTTATTGAATGTCAGGGAGGGCAGTTTTTTTTTTTTATATATATATATATTTTTTTTATCTCGTTCTCCCGTCTGTGAATGAGAGATGTCGTACTTTGTGTTTGTGTCATGGTGCTACCTTGCTGCTACTCTCTGTTTATTTGAGGGTGCACTCTGCAGGCCCAACGGCACTCTGGGATGCCTGTACTTGACTGGGGAGGCTGACAGTAATACCCACAGTGTGCTTTGGAAGCCTGTTTGCTGTAATTAAAGTATGCAATCAAGCAGACCCTGGGCTTTTCTTTCTTTCTTGTCCCGAATTCAGCTGAGCTGAAATGTGTAGCTTTTGTGTAGCTATCATCAAGTCGGCTTTGGATTCAAGGGAAAAAAGAACATTGTCGGGCAGCAGACATTAAAATAATAAAATTCATCTTTTGACTGAATAGTTATCTGTGAGCAGAATTGCGTGCCTTTGGAGATGATGTGAAAGTTCAGTTGGTGATGAGCCTAGCCGAATCCACTCCACATTTCTGAAAGATTCTCTAATTCTAAACTAAAGCCTTCCACATAATCTGCGTATATTGCGTCACAAATGCAGGCCCCCCATGCACATCTTTTTACCATTTTGAACGATAAAAATCTCTTTGCTTATCACGGTTATTGCACTTCAGTATAATGAGATGGGTGTTAGACTCACCTGCAGTAGGGCAGAGGTCTGAGCAGTAGAGTGGTTTTAGACTCACCTGCAGTAAGTAGGGCAGAGATCTGAGCAGTAGAGAGGTGTTAAGACTCACCTGTAGTAAGGCAGGGTTCTGAGCAGTAGAGGTGTTAGACTCACCTGCAGTAGGGCAGAGATTGAAGCAGTGGAGAGGTGTTAGACTCACCTGCAGTAGGGCAGAGATCCGAGCAGTAGAGGTGTTAGACTCACCTGTAGTAGTGCAGAGGTCTGAGCAGTAGAGAGGTGTTAGATTCACCTGCAGTAGGGCAGAGGTCTGAGCAGTGGTCAGCAGTACAGAGGTGTTATTAGACTCACCTGTAGTAGAGCAGAGGTCTGAGCAGTAGAGAGGTGTTAGATTCACCTGCAGTAGGGCAGAGGTCTGAGCAGTGGTCAGCAGTACAGAGGTGTTATTAGACTCACCTGCAGTAGGGCAGAGGTCTGAGCAGTAGTTTTTTTGGTCAGCACCGTTTACCACGCAGGACAGGCTTTGGCAGGCCCAGCGCCCGGGTCACCATTCGCCTAGCAACCGCCGTATCTGTGCGCGGCCGCTCCTTCACTGGCTGGAGAAACTCTACAACAAACATCAAAATATAGGACAGTAGTAAGTATGTACTTTCACAATTCAGTGCTATAAGTGAGTATGAAGTATGTATTTTCATAATACAGTGCTATAAGTGAGTATTAAGTGTGTAATTCCACACTACAGCGCTATATCTGAGTATTACATTTGTACCTCCACACTACAGCACTATAAGTGATTATTAAATTCATACTTCCACAGTACAGTACTAGCAGTGAGTATTAAGTACATGCGTCCATGTGAGTAGTAAGTGCATAATTCTATGTACCTGCCCGCCGGAGTGCTTTCCCTTTTGACTTCTTGCTGGCCTCATAGAGAGAGCGCACTTTCACCAGGGGGTGCTGCATACAGAGAGCCTGGAGTGCTGCAGGAACAAAACACAACAGCCCTGAGAATCACTGCATCCCAAACTAACCAACAACATCCCCAAGAATGACTGCATCCCAAACTAAACAACAAACCACAACAGCCCTGAGAATCACTGCACCCCAAACTAAACAACAACCCAAAACAGCCCTGAGAATCACTGCAGCCCAAAATAAACAACAACCCACAACAGCCCTGAGAAATGTTTGCTAGTCCACTCCCATTGAGAGAAACACACACACACACACACACACACACACACACACACACACGTTAACACCCCCAGTTCCTGCTCCTGTTCTTATCTGCAGACCACTGCAAGCTGGCCCTTTGAAGTTTCCCATGGCCAAACTGAATGAGGAATTAGTTCCCTCACAACCCCCACGTTAAAGGTCAGAGGTCATACCTGCAGACTCACTGGAGAACACTCCCAGGGCATGAGTGTTGTCCACCCACTTGATCTTCAGACCGCCCTCACTGTGAGGGAGGGAGTTATAGCCAGTAAAGGGCATGAATGGAAATTGGTACAGGATAAATTCCGCAGATATTAGGAAGCATATTTTCTCACAGAGAGTGGTCAATGTGTGGAATGGCTAGAAACTAGTTTTAGTCAAACTAAGCAGTAGGTACACTTTAGTGGTGAAGGAAAAGGCAAGCAAAAATTGGGGGGGGGGGGGGGGGGGGGGTTGGTTAGCGGTGGCGCCTCAGGTCACCTGAATTGGGTGAAGGCGTCGAGCAGGTCGTCGGTTTTGAAGGCGGCGGGGAAGTCGTAGATCTCGATGACGTGGGCGAACTCTCCGGGGCTGATCCACAGGGTCTCGTACCCGGAGTAGTCGCTGTGGACATTCTCGATGGTGAAGTCCGCCTCCGTCAGCTGCCCCGAGATCTGGCGGGAGGTGAGGGGAACATGCTGAACAGGGCTCAACCGCACGGTCCTGTTCAACAGCACTGTCACTGACCGTAACATAATCGCACGGTCTGGAGTGGAGTATCTGTGCCAATAACACAATAATACACTGATTTTGATCAGACCTGGGTCATATACGTTATTGTTTTGGATTCAAATACTTTTCTGTGCCTGCAGTTCTTGAGAGTATTTCACAGGTTCCAATACATCAGAAAAGCTCAGTAAACTGTACAAAATATTTGAATTACATATTTCACCCAGGTCTGATCAAAATGAAGTCATACGAGGTCTTTACCTTTGCGTATTATTGTGTTATTGGCACAGATACTCTACCTGTGCAATTGTGTTTTACGGTGATTTTGATATATTTTACTGGCATCATTCAACTGAGGAAAATGAATTAATGAGCGAGCTACCCCATGCCATATAACAACAGAAGGCGAGATCTATTGCCACTTGTTTGACCTGTCTGAATTTTTAGCCCTCGCAGTACTTTGTTGTCTAATCTAGGACTGTTGCAGTTGTCTATGTATTGTATTTGCATCTTTATTCATCCTGTAGTTACTAATTCCTTACTGAGGCCCATTTGCCATGTGTCCTTAATGTTCATGGCTGCAGTTGCTAAATAAAATGTAAAATGTAATGTAATGTAAAAGGCCAGCTTCACTAAAGGCACTCCCCCACACCTCTTGAAGATAATCCCCAGAATCCTTAGCTCCCTCTGTCTGCAGCTGCGCTTCGGGTTGGGCGGAGCCAAAGCTCCCACCGGCATTGTCCGATTCGTCGTCCAGCGTCATGGCGACGAAGTAGGACATGGTCTGCTCCCAGGGGCCGAGGTCGGAGTGGGCTGGGATGGCCGAGTCCGCAGGGTCGCCTAGCAACGCGTCGGACGCTGGCTGATGATTGGCCAAGGGGGCTGGACAGGACTCCTCAGAGACACCGAGGCTGGGGTGGGAGGGGCCCAATTGGGTGGGCGAGACTGTTGTGGGCGTGGCTAACTGGCTGGACAAGGCAGTTGGGGGTGGAGTCGGTTGGGTGGGCGTGGCTACCTGGCTGGGCAAGGCAGTTGGGGGTGGAGTAGGTTGGGTGGGTGTGGCTAACTGGCTGGGCAAGGCAGTTGGGGGTGGAGTCGGTTGGGTGGGCGTGGCTACCTGGCTGGGCAAGGCAGTTGGGGGTGGAGTAGGTTGGGTGGGTGTGGCTAACTGGCTGGGCAAGGCAGTTGGGGGTGGAGTAGGTTGGGTGGGTGTGGCTAACTGGCTGGGCAAGGCAGTTGAGGGTGGAGTCGGCTGGGTGGGAGCGGGCGTGGCGGGCAGGGCCTGTGTTGGGAGCGGGGCTCTCTCCCTCATGGCCCGCGGGATGTAGATGGCCTTGTCGGGGCGCCGGTGGCTGCGGCAGCGAGTCTGCCTGCTCTCGGACGTTCGCTCGACCTCAACACTCTCCATCCCTCCGCCTCGAACCCGGGACCGCTCGCAAACCCCGCCCTCCGCATCACTGCCGTCCTCCGGGGCTAACCTGGGGGGGACGGAGCGTAACTCACACTCCGGCCCGAAGCACAGTCACTCCGTCTCACTGATTTATCTGTGGTTTATTTTTAAAGGTGATGTTACCACAAATATTTCCATCGGCAGCCATTTTTGTTCGCAGCGCACTACCTTTTCTAACTGTTAGCTTACATCGTGGTGAACAGAAAAAAGTCTGAATATGTTGCCAACCGTTAACTAATGTCTGAACGCACATCAGGGTCAGCTGGAAGTCACTGGACAACTGCTTCAAAAAGCCCTCATACATGTAACCATTTAGGGTGTCTGCACTGAAAACTAGTTCTCTCAAAGAATATAATATAAAACATAACATAATGGTGAGCTCAGCAATGCTCACCTTTTCTAACACCTAAATTGAACCTACGGCTTACTTTGCCTAAAAGCTAAATAGTATCTAGCACCATATCAAGCCTGGTTTTTAAAATTTCATTTTTTTTCTCCAACGCAGTCTCACACCCCACCATGAAATATGCTATTAGAATGTTCTCAACTGAACCTACTAATGCTGATGTAACGATCAGTACTGGTAATTGAAAGCAACGGCTTTCTAGAACAGTGACTTAGTACCTTAAAAAAAAAAAAGACATTGCAAAAAAACCAGAGGGTTAAGTCGTCCTGTGGGGGGTTGGGGTTAGGGCTCAGGTTAGGGTTAGATTTAGAGTTAGGGTAAGGGTAAGGGTAAGGGTAAGGGTAAGGGTAAGGGTAAGGGGAGGTTGGTGTTGTGGTTAGGGGGGGTGTTTATTCTGTACCTGAGGTGGGAGAAGCACACCACCACCCTGCGGCTCCACCCGGTCCGCCCCACAGAGAAGGTGCTGAGGCAGGGGTGGCTCTCCGCGGTTCTGTGAGTCAGGTACCGGAGTCGGCTGGGCAGAGGAGGGAACAGCAGAATGCTGGGAATCACGGGGAAAGATTTCGGTTAGCAAGGATAGCTGATGATGCTTGTATTCACTCTGCAAATAAAATAGGGTAGCGTTATATAAATAAAGTGTGCAAAAAGTGTTCTGAAAATAAAGTGTGTTATACGAAAGTGAAATATTCCTTTCAGATTTCAGAAACATGAATATGACACAAATGTCCAGACAATGAGCTTTTATCTCATGGTACTGACATGCATATATTATGTTTTATCACTTTACAGATATTAATGAGCAGCTCAGGATATATAAAAGAAAAACTGTATTTTTTGTAACTGGGAGTAAGCCTCTTTATCTCGGAATTCTGAGACCTATGACATATTCCTGTGACATTTTTGGCATCTCCAGGAAAGTGCAGTCTTCTGTAATATGTCATGCTGTCCACAATAAAATGCAGTTGCTTCATCGGTCAATCGATCGTTTAATTGACCACCTACACATGATGGACGTGGCAGTGAGATTTGTTGTTCCCATTTGTATCGCTCTCAATACACAATAATCAAAC
Organism: Conger conger; assembly: GCF_963514075.1. Taxonomy (NCBI): domain Eukaryota; kingdom Metazoa; phylum Chordata; class Actinopteri; order Anguilliformes; family Congridae; genus Conger; species Conger conger. Next base: position 7,119,480 of record NC_083771.1, read on the forward strand.
AAATAAAATAGAACTTACAAGATGGGATAGGATAACAATAATAAGCAGAAGTAGAAAAGTACTTCTAAACTCGGCCTGCAGACAGCTGCAGGTAGACTCACCTTCTCTGTTGGTCTCTCTGTATGAAAGCTTCCAGCTCCTCAACGACTGTCTGAACAAAATCATTCTCTTGCTTGGGGAGGTAACAGCCATCAACGCAAGGAAACGCCAGGGTGACCGCACAGGCCTCGGCTTGCCCTGCCAGGGTCAAAGGTCACAGCCTCAGTTTAACGTAATGGTTTAACAAGAGGGGGTCAATGACATGCTCTCAATTCACAATACTGACATAATACATGTGATTATAGAATTCAACGAAGTTCAAAACTACAATCGACATAAAATCTGCATGCGAACAGATCGATTGAAAGTAGGAACAGACACAGGAAGAGAAAGGAAAGTTTGACTTGGTTATCCACTTCAGAAATGTAATTATTTTAATTGACAATGTAGTGTAAACAAACGAACACGTATGCTTAGCTCTAAAAAGAGCGAAACTAGCAGTTATTGCTAACTACAGTCTGCAAGTGAGATTTTAATGTTATTCACCGATTAAAACAAACGGTATACGGCAGGCGATTATTTTGGCAGTTGGTCCCCGATATTCAGCAGGTAACAAGCGGGATGCCCGGTTAACAGTCCTCAAGAAAAATAAATGTAACTTATTGTTTGTCGTGCAACTATTGCGCAATCAAGATGCGAGCTGCACGTAAATACAAATAATCTAATATAGCTATGAACCAAAATAAACAATCGATATGAACACCCTCGCCCTGTAACGTCATCGGAGATGTGTCAAATACCAGCATTCAAACCTGAACACAAAGATGCACTTAGCGTTAGCTAGCAAGCTGTTGCTAGCAATTTGTTGCATTTACCACGTGCTTTTCCTAATCAAATACGCTCAAAATACCTAATTTAAACCTTACCTGATTGTTCGAAGGAAGAAAATAATGCGTTGATATTAAATTAAATGTTTAAAAATGTTACTCAACTACCAACCTAGCAGTTTGGAAGAATACAGAAATGGGACGCTTCAAAACTACCACCAGGCTAAAACCATGAACAGCAGTTCGTTTCAGAATTGTTTTTTTGGTGCTATGCAGCGCCGACTAGTGTACAGGCGGATGGATTATTTTTGTGTGTGAATGTACAGACCCTGGTCAGTGGTCAGTATCAGCATAGCTACACACAGAACACAGGGGTTCCCAATCTTTTTTGGCTCAGGACCCCAGTTTAAGGTCTGAAAATCTTCGCGACATTTTAGTACACCACATTACATTTTTAGAACATTTTAGTTTACAATCACTACTGTAGGCGGCACGGATGGTGCAGTGGGTAGCACTGCGATGGACTGGCGACCTGTCCAGGGTGTATTCCTGCCTTTCGCCCAATGTATGCTGGAATAGGCTCCAGCCCCCCTGCGACCCTGTTCAGGATAAGCGGGTTCAGATAATGGATGGATGGATGGATGGATCACTACTGCCACTTAAGAATCGATCAAAGCACTTTATGTTGACATTGTTCATTTGAAATCACCATGCCTAATGGGATGGTTGTGAGGGGGGTGTAGTAGATAGGTGTGCATCTCATTTCCTCTTTCATGTCTAGCGTGGACCGTTAATTTGATTTCAACAAGAGCACTAAATCCAGCTTCGCACAAATAAGTGCTTGTGAAAGGAAGCAAAGGTTTTTAAGTACATAGTGCCACTTCTGGGTAATCCCCTCTTGCACTAAACCAAAACTAATTTAAATATATACAGTATATATTTCTCTTTTTAGCTATTTTCTTGTCAAGTGACCCCATGTGGGGGTCCCAACCACAATGTTGGGAAACTATGGCTTAAAAGTAAAATGTCAGTGCGGGTAGCCTGACCTCTCAGTTATGCTTAGATCCTGAAGGTGAACAAAATGGAGGCAGCAACAAAATTCTCCAAGAAAAGACCAGTTTAATTTTGGTACAGTAAACAATTTCAACAAAGATTGTACATCTGAAAAACTGAAAATAACATCATATCCATTACATCACATTGAAAATGAACAGAAAGCCAAGACACTAAATCCCAAGGGTGCATTCTGGTTTCTTTGGAAGTCAATTTATTAATGTTACATAATATTACTGTTATTCAAGAACCCCTGGATGCAAATCATTCATATTTACAAATCACACATACGCACAGCTTAGAGTTATAACTTCAGACAAGTCATTTCCAACCTTTACTTTCCGGTTTTTGCCATTGTATGGCACACTGAAAACACAACTGGCGTCATAAAATGTTTGACATACTCAATAATCGAGGAGGAATTGGTATAAAAACATGCTTCCAGCCCAGGCTCTCCCCTGCGGCTGTGATATGTGAAAACCTTTCGCCCGGGTCACCTGAGTTTGTGATGGGAATGACATCACAAGCGGCCGTGATTGACAGAATGCAGGAAATGCTCGTCGTTCTCCTTCCATGACTATCCGTGTCCACAGGATACAGAATCCCACCCAACAGACAACAGCACACGCAAACCGCAGGACGGTCTGACCGTTCACTTCCAGAGAAGCATTTATATACAAAAAGACATTTACATAAAAAAAGGCGCGATTAAATAGAATAACAATTATTTTAAAATAACATGGTACAGTGTAAATTTACAGACAGAAATAAGATCTTGATTTAAGTGACAAAGTAATAAATTGTATATGTACTTTAATGTTCAACAAGCAGGGAAATGATAAATAGGGGCCTTTGGTCAGCCCACTGAAAGGTCATATCCTCCCACCCTCTACCTGCGGCATAAAACCCATGAAGAAGAGGAGATGGAGAAAAGGAACACACACATTATTCACACTGCAGGATGGCAAGGGCAGAGAGGCCCATAATATTTTCCTAGCCTCAGTGATGCCTGAAAGGCAGCAGGTTCAGCTCAGCCAACCACAGATGATGTGTACATACTACTTCACAGGCAGCTTTTCTTTAATGTATTATCAAAGCTATCTGTATAATGTTACTGAGCTAGCTAGCGAGCTAAACCCATCGGGATTAGTTTTCTAGTTCTACAAGCTGCCACCTTCCAGGCTTCACTGAGGGAAGGAAAGTACCTTGGGCCAGACTGCAAGGCTACAGGAAGTCAGGTCCCCTGTTGATGACATCACCGACAGAACAAGAGAAACTGAAAAAAGAACGAGAAGAAAATGGAAAATGTCTCAGTATCACATTTCGCTACGCCCAATGAATGTGCAGAGAAAAGGACATTGCGGTCAACTGTTCCCCTTTTTAAAGTGTGTGTGTGTGTCCATTTCAGAATGGCTGAAGGATGAGTCTGTTGCTGCAGTGCCTGATGGGATACTAAACCAGGCCATAGCAGAGCATGCTGGTCAATCAGCCAGAACTGTGAGGTGTGGGCAGAGCCATGAAACCCCCATGAAATCCCATAACCACACCTGAGAACATCTGCTTTTGAAAGAGCAAAAATGAAACAACCAAGCTCTTTACTTCTACGAAACAACCAACCAAATACTTTACTTCTACAGACCTGGTATATATCATAACGACAGTGAGTGTGCATGTGGTGGAGTGTGTATGCATACAAGAAAGTGTGTGTGAAAGTGTGTGTGGGAGTGCATGTAAGTGCGCGCGTATTGGAGCATGAAAACACAGGTGTGTGTGTGTGTGTGTGTGCGCATGCGTGTATGTGCGTGTGCGTGTGCATTTACTGATGCTCACCTTGGGCTTGGGCCTCTGCCTTCCAGCTCAAGAGCTTCGGTCCTCGAAAACGGCAATTTCCACCTGGAGGAGGAGGAGTTAAGGAAGGTTTCTGGAGCATGGGGCTCTACCCCTAGAGAGAACAGGGCCTGGGTGGGACAGGCAAGGCCCAGCAGGTACTGACGGGAAGGGGTCTGAGGTTTGGGGAAAAGGATACGACCCGCAGGCCTCTTTCGATGGGGTCCGTCAGGAGCAGGCCTCGAGGGGCGTACACCTTGTCGTTCTGTTCCTGGATGAACTGGCCAATCCTCTTCAGAACCTGGCAGGACGAGGGGGAGGAGTTATCTAAACCAACGGTGCTGGTAATTCCTGCTGTTTCACATAGTTTATGGCAGGACTAGTTCCCGGTGGAGGAAGTAAAACATAAAAAAAAAAATAATAATAAAAATGAAAACCTGCGGCCTTCAGGTGTTAACCTGCATTGCTTCAGTATAATATCGTGCTATATGAATGAATAATGTGTACAAAGAAATTTAAATGCAAAGCTGCTTAAGAAGCTCGGGATACACCCGCAATGTAACTAAATGTAAAGAACGTTTCGTAACGGACGCAGGGACTTAAACAAAACAAAATGTCAACAAAATTTATTTTTTTAGGGATTGTTCTTCATGGGCAAAATACAGCAGGTAAAAGAGGCCAGAATTTCCCAGCATGGGCACGCACAAGTAGGTAAAAATGACTGAGATGGTGTATCCAGACGGGACTAAAATTACAGACGTTCTCTGGTAGTGAGGTACATTACTCTGCCTCCCCCTATAAATATAGGGGGAATAGGGCTCTGGATAAGAGTGTCTGTAACATAATGTAACATAATGAAATGCAACATAATGTCGTGTAATGTAATGTAATATGTAATGTAACGTAATGTCATGTAATTAAATGTAACATAAGGCAATGTGTAATGTTATTTGCAATGAGCCTGGCTCATAGAAACCCAGCAGGAGTCTCAATCTTTGTTGTTTATTGAAGATTGTGACGGGGCAGGGAGAGGGCGCGGGGGCAGGGAGAGGACCGGGGCTCTACCTTCTCGTAGTGCGTCTCCATGCAGAGGAAGACGGTGTAGGCCGTGAGGCAGGCCAAGCAGCCCTCCAGATACGACTTCCCCCCGAGCTTCTCCGCCTCCGCGTACAGCATGTTCAGGGACCGGATCGTCTCCTCAAACTGCTGCCTGTCAATCTGAAGCGCAGTTTTATTCTCACCAACGTGAACCTGATTATTCCTGTTACTCTTACAATTATAATTATGTTTGACCAAAATGTAGGTTTCTTTTGAAAATTCTAAGTCAGTGTTCTAGAACGTCATTGCTTCCAGATACCCGTAACATCAGCATCTAAAATGTTCAGTTAAGAATTATTTCTTACACCTTAAAAGGGTTAAGAAACAAAGTTACCAGATGCTTCTATCCAGGATAACTCATGGAAGAAGGTAAAATATGGGGTTGATTTCCAACTTCAAAAGAATTATGAGTTTGTATGCTATTCCATCAATATGAGGTTAATATGTAATTATTATTGTTTACAATAACTAGCTCATGTAGGCCAGTGCACTACGATGTACAGTACTGTGCAAACGTTTTAGGCAGGTGTGAAAAAATGCAGTAAAATAATAATAGAAATGTTAATAGTTTATTTTTATCAATTAACAAAATGCGTGAACAGAAGAAGTGAATGAACAGAAGAAAAATCGAAATCAAATCAATACTCGGTGTGACCACCCTTTGCCTTTAAAACAGCATCAATTCTTCTAGGTATACTTGCACACAGTTTTTGAAGGAACTCGGCAGGTAGGTTGTTCCAAACATCTTGGAGAACTAGCCACAGTTCTTCTGTGGATTTAGGCAGCCTCAAATGCTTTGGTCTCTTCATGTAATCCCAGACAGACTCGATGATGTTGAGATCAGGGCTCCGTGGGGGCCATACCATCACTTCCAAGACTCCTTGTTCTTCTTTACGCTGAAGATAGTTCTTAATGACATTGGCTGTATGTTTGGGGTCCTTGTCCTGCTGCAGAATAAATTTGTGGCCAATCAGATGCCTCCCTGATGGTATTGCATGATGGATGAGTATCTGCCTGTACTTCTCAGCATTGAGGTGACCATTAATTTGGACCAAATCCCCAACTTCATCCCCAAACTTGCAAGGAACCTCCACCATGCTTTACTGTTGCCTGCAGACACTGATTCTTGTACCACTCTCCAGCCCTTTGGTGAACAAACTGCCTTCTGCTTCAGCCAAATATTTCACATTTTGACTCATCAGTCCAAAGAACCTGCTGCCATTTTTCTGTACCCCAGTTCCTGTGTTTTTGTGCATAGTTGAGTCACTTGGCCTTGTTTCCACGTCGGAGGTATGGCATTTTGGCCGCAATTATTCCATGAAAACCACTTCTCCGCACAGTAGATGGGTGTACCTGGGTCCCACTGGTTTCTGCCAGTTCTGAGCTGATGGCACTGCTGGACATCTTCCGATTGTGAAGGCAAGTAAGCATGATGTGTCTTTCATCTGCCTCAGTGATGCCTGAAAGGCAGTTTCCTTGGCCGACCACTGCGTCTACGGTCCTCAACCCGTTTCTTTGTGCTTCTTCAACAGAGCTTGGACAGCACATCTGGAAACCCCTGTCTGCCTTGAAATTTCTGCCTGGGAGAGACCTTGCTGATGCAGCATAACTACCTTGTGTCTTGTTACTGTGCTCAGTCTTGCCATGGTGTATGACTTCTGACATTAAACTGTCTTCAGCAACATCACCTTGGAAGCAGAGTTTGGCTGTTCATCACCCAGTTTTAACCCTCCAACACAGCTGTTTCTGTTTCAGTTAATGATTATGTTCAACCTACATATTAAATTGATGATCATTAGCTAGCTCCTGTTTGGTATAATTGGTTAATCACACACTTGACTATATGCCTACTAAATCCCTGACTTTATGCAAGCGTACCTAGAAGAATTGATGCTTGTTTGAAGGCAAAGGGTGGTCACACCAAATATTGATTTGATTTAGATTTTTCTTCCGTTCACTCATGTGCATTTTGTTAATTGATAAAAATAAACTATTAACATTTCTATTTTTTAAAGCATTCTTACTTTACAGAATTTTTTCCCCACACTTGCCTAAAACCTTTGCACAGTACTGTATACTACACAACCACAGCCGGCACTGCTATAGGACAACATTTGCAGGGTGAAGAGATGGAGCCTTAAAGGTCAGCCCTCAGTCACGGTCCACAACAAACAGCTACTGTACAGATCATGTAGTGCTGCGTGCTGTAGCTGAGATGCAGGCCCAACTGACCCATAGCACATCAAGGCTCATTGTAGCAGCAGAAACTACAGAGAAGCAGACTGATCAAAAGACTGAGCAAAAATATAACTTTCTGAGATATTGACTTGATTCAAATGTGATTTAGTACATTAGAAAAATAGAACGTACAGTGTAACTAACAGATGTGGACACAAACAGCACCAGTTCTTAAAAAAAAATGGAAGAATTCTGTCCAATTTGAGTACATTGTTATGTTTGTAGATGCCAAATTTTTCACAAATTCCAAAAGATGCCATTAAGCCACAAGTTATCATTCTGAAGGATACAGAAACGGCATAGTTGGATGTAGAAGATACTTAGCACAAACGACTTCCTGTTGAATGCGGAGACAGTTTGGAAAGTCAAGGCCGATAATATGAGCCTAACAGACCCTCCTGCTGGCGCATAGAGGAGACGTGGGCGCTGGGGATTGTGGGAATGTCCGCGGAGGACCGCTGAAGCTCCGCTCTGGCTGAACTCCACACCACACACTTTAAAACCGGAGAACTCACTACTGAGGCTCCAGGGAGATTTACGCCTGTCCTCACAAAAAAAAAATGAAACTGCAAAGAGGTCACACACACACGCACACGCCCATGCTCACACACACACACGTGCACACACGCTCACACACACATTCCCAGAGCAAAGCATTTCTCAATAAATACATTTTTAAAAATCAGCTTTCTACCAAAAAAACTAAACAAGAACAAAACCCAGAAAGCTAGTGCTGTGTAGCCAGTGGGAGCTGGAAAAACAAAGCAGAACTGAAAAGCACATGAGACACCAGCGAGCTGGGCTCCAACGAGCCATGCAACCTCAGCTCTGTAACGAAAACAAAAGGCGCAATGAAGCCCAAGCCATTCAGTGCCTTTCGCAGATCTCAGAGACCACCACCACCGGTTGAGACACATGCTACACAAGTCTATATGTAACCGCACAGTTCGCCCGGTCAAATGAGTTCATCAAAGAGGTCAATGCTAGGACTGGTGTATAGGCCACATCTATACCCATCCCACGAGGACAGTGGCTAAGGTACACAACTGGGACCCGGAAGGTTGGTGGTTCAAGCCCCAGTATAGCTAAAATAAGATCCTTCCTTGAAGAAAGCCCTTAACCTCACAGTGCTCCAGGTGGGATTGTCCCCTGCTTCGTCTAATCAACTGTAAGTCGCTTTGGATAAAAGTGTCAGACAAATAAGAAATCATTATTATTAAATGACAACATATCCAATGAGCCCGAGTGTACCCGGCTCTCCAGCTCCGACGGGAACTTGGTCTGGAACTGGCAGACGGTGCCGGTGGAGTAGTCTCTCTGGATGAACACTTTGGAGGCGATGGCTGCCTGCTGCCGCATGTCCTGCAGACTGTGGGTCTGAGGAGGGGGGAGGAGGGGGAGGGAGAGGGGCGCGTGTGGGGTCAGCAAGCCACAACTATAACTACAGTGACCACAATGTGGAAAAGGCCCCAACTGCAACAGACCTCTCTGATTTTAATTATACTGTAACTACAGACACTACATGAAATCATTCATAGGCAATAAAGGGACATTTATCTGGTGTACTGTTGTAGGGAAATTCTTAACAAGACATTAGCATCGGTATTTGACACTAGCACTGAAAACTGAAGAAGCAGCTATTTGTACACTAACTAAAGCACTGCCTGCCATAGTATTCTCGTGACCCTGGTTTAAAAGACCGTGTCATTCATAGGATTTTTTCTGGGAGAAAGAAAGTCATGATGATGGTTTTGAAAAATATAACTTTGATGTCTTAAGTATGTTATGGCACCATAGACTATAATGGCACTTATATTGTTATATATAGATATTGTTGTGTTTTGTATGAGCTATTGTATTGCTGTACTCGGGGTATTCTAGCTGCCAACCGTGGTATGCTAGTTTGTAAGTTGATGTATTCTTCAAGGGTTCCGATTGTATCTGTATGGTCACGCTAGGACTCGGAACCATACTGTCCTCTCGGGTCCTCTTCACACTTGTACTATGTTTGATCTGCACTTCATTGTACCTCGCTCTGGATAAGAGCGTTTGCTAAATGTAATGTAATGTAGCCTAAGTAACATGTCATAATTTGCTATTTTCATATTACTTAAAACCATAAGAGGGTTAATGATCCCTCATGCTAAATGAAAAATGAGGAAATTATGAAAAACAATTATAAAATAAAAAATAAAATAACAGCTTGATAAAATTCTGGGATTGCGTAACAAATCCATTGGAGATGTTAGTTTACACCGATCATTGGTTACTACCAATCCAGATACAAAAATATGGACGAATCCGAGCTAGCTGCCAAGACATTTCATCAACATAGTTAAGCCTTTAAACATGTCGAATCTGTGAAATTATAAAAAAAATAGTTTATGAAATGACAAAATTTACAAACGGCAGCTAGTTAGTTAGTTAGTAAGGTAATGTTAACGTGTTAAATAAATAATAGCCACCACCCCGTAGAAGGCTGAGCTGATTCCAAATAACGTTACGGGACATCTGCGCGAACATAGTGTGAAATTTGTAAAGAACACACGTATAAATCCACTAGCTATATTAACAGCTTGTTCAATCCTAAGAATCGTCAACTTCTTCTGGTGGATGATAATTTAATGTTCTGTTTACGATAAATCTTCAATTACCTCCGCCATGTTGAAGTCCCTTCCTGCTTCCGCCTTGGATAGTGCAGCACGCATAGGATGTCCCTATGAAACTACGACTATTATGAAGTTGTTCCACGGAAGAATGAAATAGGCTACGTGCAGACACGCTGGATTGGCATGCTATAGTGTTGAAAGAAAGTGTAGCGCACATAAATCAACTGTACAAGTTCAGAAACCAAACCATGGTAACACGCTAAAGCACTTTACCCGGAATTTTGTCACGCATCCAACGTCGTCATACATATCCCAGGAACAAAGTGAGCTCATCCAAAAAATTAAAGGTTGACTCATCCAGCTTCCCTCTGCATTGCAGCTGGGTTCATCCTGGTGTAAATTTATGCATAATTTCCATTAAAGGTGGGTAGTATTATTAGGATATTGGCTTTGTTCAGAAAGGATGAAGGCCTTGGCTAACCAACATTGCATGTGGATGAGAAATCCAAATGGTGTTCTTTAGTAGCCCCCTGGGGTCAGCATTTTTCCAACAAAGGAACTAAAATGCAAATACCAGGAAAAATAAAGGTATTTGTGTAACCACGATGGTTCCTGCCAGTGACCTGCAAGTCTGGTCAAATTGTCTGAGAGGCACGTCTCACTGAGATCTGCTCCATCAGTCCCATACCCTGGGGCTGGCCAAAGCTCTTAATCTCTTTACCTCACCAAAAATCTGTGTGGAAGATACATTTTTATGTGCATCATTTGACAAAGTTTATAAATAGCTGTTTTTCTTCTGCATTCACTTGTCATATTGATCATTTCTGTCTCACTTCACTCACAATGTTTTAGATTTTTCCTTTTGTTTCATTTTTTTATTTAGCAAGTGCCACACCCCCGTTATTATCTAATATGTCACTGTTACTAGAAAGTGAATTGCTTTAGAAACAGCTGTATAAATGTATAATATATGAATACTCAGCCTTATAATTATGCAAAATGTGAGGCGCATATGTATCTCTGGACAACAGCAGGTGTGTAATAAATTAATAATTAAGCAGCTACACTCTCAGAAATATAGCTATGAAAAGTGCCTAAAAGGATACAAATGCTTGTCGCTGGGGCAGTACCCTATAGATAAATAAAATGGTACCCCTAGCCAGCAGCATATAATTTGTACCTTTTTTGCTTGGGAAACATACTCAAACACTATACTGCGCTTTCAGGGTACATTTCCTAAATGTACTGGAAATGTACTAGGCTCTTACAGGGAGGGGAAACGGCAGTCAGTGGGGACTGCAGATACTGCGACACACCTGTGATTTTCCCATAGCTGGTCCCACGAACAGGGCGTTGGAGGGAGAGCGAATCATAGCAGGAGCAGGAGCATGTTGGGATCCATCTGGACTCCACACGTTGAGCTCAGAGACGGAACATAACGTGGCTGCTCTGAGTGGTACATTGTACAGTACATCTCATTTTTGGCAGCTTGTTTTTCTGTTAATGTATCTATCAACCCGTGAACTCAACTGCCCGACTGTGAATGTAGCCTGGCTTCACTTAAACACTTGTGGTCCTGCTTTCCCGTCCTGCACGCTTCTCCCAAGAAAACGGGGAGAGGCGCCAGCCGGCAAGCAGCCGCTGTGGAATTTCACGTTTTCGACCGCCGTTTCCCCTCTGTGTAACAGCCTTGTTAAAAACCTGAAACGGAAGAGCCTGGGTAGATTATTATGGCGGATATCTCTGTTATGGCGGATATCTCTGAAACGTAGAATGTGGGACTATGACACAATGAGGGTGTGGCAGTGATGCCAGGGTTGAGGGCCTTTCAAACCAGGTGTGTGGGGCGTAGCTACCGGGACGTGGGGTTAAGGCAGAAACAATGGCAGCATCATGCTCACCCTAAATATTGAGGCGTAAAGCAATACATTGAGCACAAGCCGCCATTTTAATGTGCTTGGGGTCTAAGCTGTGAGCTCTCTTACACCCGCCACACACACAATGTTTGGTCTTCACTTGGCTCTGAGTTTCCAGCTCAAAATGGCAGGCACCAAAACAATGTGGCGTAAACGGGTCCGTCTTCCTCTCCCTCACTCCCTGCGCTGACAGGCTCTGTCATCTCTGCTGGGAAATGCAGTGGGAAAAGCAGAGATAATGAAAGCTGTATATGAAATGTGACTAGGAGTGTTATTGTGGGAATCGTCAGTGCCGGCCTCAGCCAAAGCGTCTGTGGTCAGGGCAAAAGTCTGAGAATGCTTGGGAATGCCGAACCTGGCTGCTCACTAACCTCAGATTAAGGCGTGTCTGCTCCTGACTGTGAAGGACTACATATCAAACGTTGTTCCTGCGTGCCTTCAGAGAAAACCACTTTGAAAACTCGAACACCCACTGTCTACACAGGGCAAGTCCTGGCAGTGATTTAAGGAGGCGTATTTTGTACCCCAAAGTGTTCTTTGTTTTATTCCTTTTTAATTAGTGGTTTAATTTCCCCTTCAGAATGCCTTTAATCAGTTTTGTAATTTTTTGCTTTTCAGTGCTTTAGCAGTGCTGGAGTCTCATGATTGTACCCTAAACCCGACACCCCCCAGCCAGTCACCAGTGCATAGCAGGTGCAACAAGTTCTCAAGGGGTGGGGGGCATCAGACCCTTTTGTCCCCTCTGCGGGCCTTTAAATTCTTTTTGTGGGCCCCTGCACCTTCTTCACTACTCTGGTGTTTATTTATCTACTCAGCTATGAGGACATTGTCCAGAAAAATGTGTTACTTGCCAAGAGGGATTGTATCTATTCAACCATTATTGCTCAGGTGTTTTGACTTGAAAGAACACCAATCACTGCCGAGGTAACAAAATGTAAGTTGATGTAAATTCAGAACCTCAGATTAGTCCGATTTTCAAGGCAAAAACTCATCGGATCGATTTGAAATCCTGAATCGATCTGATGTCCTGAATCCTACCCTAAATGCTGAAAGGGTTTTTTTCCATACAAGACAAGAAGTCTTGAGGATGTATTTTTTTAAAGTTTGATGTAGTTAAGGGTGTAATGAGGATTACAACTAAAGGTAGGCCCTGAATTTAAGGACAAAATGATACAAATTTTGTTGACAACACCTCGGAAGGCTCTGAGTGCGGACTTGTGATGTATTTGGCATATATGATGAATAAATATACATTTATTAAATCAAATCAATTTAATTTGTATATTCCAATAAAAAGCCTGCGATTCCATAGAAGAAGCGTCCCTAGTTAAAGGGTTCTTTGTTGGGCAAAATGGGTTTTTCACAATTCACGCCTATGTCAGAGGGTTCCCCTATGGAATCAAGCCGAAAAGCCCTTTCAGAACCTTTTTTCTAAGAGTGCACCGTGCTTTTTACAGAGATCTGTCACAAACACGCTTTACAGAGTAACAGAAGGAGAATTGAGCAAGAACCACACCTGAGCCCCAAAAAGCATGCAGTGAGGTTCATGAGTCATCATTCTTTGGGAGGGGGGGTGGGGGGTAATGGGGTCACCCAGTGCATTCTCTGGCAGACAGGTTCCCCTACAGTCAATGCCATGAGTCACTATAACAATGTGTTGTATTCATTAAAAAAATGTTGCTTTCAATATCGAAGAAGCTTTCGTGGGATTTCCTAGACAATAACAGAGCAGTTTTGCTGTAGCCTTGACAATGGATCAAATATTGTACAAAGATTTTCATAGGATTTTTTGCTTTTTCATCTTTTGCATTCCTGGACATAGAGGGTTACCTCAGTGCTTCCTCCTGCTATGCACCCCACAGTGTGTGTGTTTAATCAACAGGACCTCCTCACACACACACACACACACACACACACACACACACACACACACACACACTCCTCATTTCTCTCTCTGCTTCCTGTGCTGAAATCTCACACCTGAGAAGAAACATCTTGAATTGCCGTTAATATCAAAGTCCTGCTCAAACCACACGGTGGAAATCTGTTTATTCTCCTCCAAACCACCACAAATCAAACCATTCCAAAATTCAAAACATCTCTGCTGGCTGAGAACCACTTCCAAGTACTTGTGGAATGCACTGGACTCTGGGATTGTTTTTCTGTTTCTGTGGTTAGACTCAGAAAAGTACTTTTTATTTCTTTTTTTTCTTTTTTTTTTACACAGACAATTAACTTTAAATTGTGCAGTGCACATTTTATCATATTCCTTTGGATACGTAACTTCAGATAATCAGGTGATACACAATGTCCTGTCAGAATCAAGACAATTCAGAGAAAAACTAGGAAAATCTTTAAAATATTTGTTCCATTGTCAAGGCTACAGCAAATCTGTCCTGTTATTGTCTAGGGAAATCCAATGAAAGCTTCTCAATATTGAAATCAACATTTTTATGAATGCAACACAATGTTTTATTCCTTTTAAAAAAACATGACATTATTTATTATGAAGAATCTGTCCTTATCCTTATGTCCATTATCATGGATTATCAGAAATAAAAAGTGCCTAAAACGGTACAAATGCTTGTTGCTGGGGCGGTACCATAGGTACATAAAATTGTACCCCAAGCCAGAAATATATCATTAATTTGTATTTTTTTTTGTTCTGAAAGCACACTCATTTGTATGCAAAGAGAACATTACTGTACATTCAGGGTATATTTCGGAAATTTGATCCTTGAACAAAAGGAAAATTTCTAAGAGCACAGCATAGCTCGCCCCAGCTCACCTCATTCCTGGAATTGGCTGTTTTTTTGGGGGGGTTTTTGTAGATTTGAGGTGTTTGGGGGACTGTCAGATTATGATGAACTGGTGGAATGTCACAGGAATGCCTCACTGTTGCATTGGATAGATTTGCATTGGCTAGATTTTCCCTGAGTGCATGCCCCTATACCAGTGGCTGTAATTGTTGATGGTCATCAGATACTTCTGTAGGTATATAATATATAATTATTGGGTGGCATGGGTGACTATAAAAAACCTGCAATGGCTTTTTAGTAGCCTATATTTGCATTAGTATTCTGTGTACTGTTTGAATACAGTTTTTTTCTCCTTGAGTAATCAAACCAACGCTTCTGGCCAGGGAAAGGTCCCGGAGATCCAGGCAGAGGGTTGAGATCTGGACTTGAAGTTAAGGCGAGACGGGATCGCCCGCTGTAAAGTTCCGTATAGATGTGTCTGTTTCGTGCCGGAGACTCCACGCCATGAAACTTTAATGATTTGCGAGTTTAGTGCACAAAGAAAATTAATTAAGCTAGAGAAGGTGTTCTGGTTGGAGTGGTCTTCATTGCCAGCACAGGAGACATATCCCAATATGAATAAAAAGAAAAACGAATGAACCGTCCATTAATTATTTTCCGCAACTTTCATTTGTCAGTAGCCTACTATTTTCTTTATGCTTGACGCAATTTAAAGATGAAATTCGAATTTTGGGTAACGATATATGTAGCTTGTTTATTTTGATATATTATTATTATATATCTGTCGAATGACGTTCTAGGATGTACAGTACAGTGTTTTTTGCGCAACAGCAGGTCACTTCTTTCAAGCGAAGAACCCGTTATTTCTGTTAAGATGAAAATAGGCGAAGCGTATTAGGTATTCCAACCCGCTTACAAGACGAAAGTTCTGTTTTACCACAACTATGGTAATACTTATTCGCACAAAATAAATGTAGAAACCACTATATTATTCAAACATTATTAAAAATGTGTATAACAATATTTGAAGTGGCAAGTGAACGAAGATATTTTAACCGACTGAATAAATGATTGACATACGAGTAGACGCTCTCTCTGATTGGCTGCAGCCTTCTCTCCTTCACGCAGCTCTTCGTGTGCGCGAAGTTGCAAGTTTATTGGAGCCAGCGGAGTGGGACGGGGTCGCTGTGTGAATAACCCCGGAGAAACCTGCGCATTTACCCAGAAAAACTGCCGCAGGCTCAGCCCAGGGCGCTGATACCGACTCAACCGGCATTCCTGTTCGTTCTCTGCGGACTGCTCCGCTTTTTTTTGTGATTTTGCGCCAGGCGATCTCTCTCCTTCTGCAGAAATGAAGCGTTTTCCCCTGCTGCGCATGTGGAGGCTCGAATCCCTGGCTTTGGTCTTGTCTCTGGTCACCGCGCACAGCCAGGCTTCGGGGTACGGGACCCCGGGCTGGAAACTGGACGGGTACAGCAGCGGGCGCGACTACGCCAGGCCCCTGGAGTGCGTGGACATCCCGAAGGACCTGCAGCTGTGCCAGGGCGTGGGCTACAGCCAGATGCTGCTGCCCAACCTGCTGGAGCAGGAGAGCCTGGCAGAGGTGCGGCTGCAGGCGGGCAGCTGGGTGCCCCTGGTGCTGAAGGGCTGCCACCCGGGCACCCAGGTCCTGCTGTGCTCCCTGTTCGCCCCTGTGTGCCTGGAGAGGCCCGTGCCGCCCTGCCGCTGGCTGTGCGAGGCCGTGAGGGACGGATGCCTGCCCGTGCTGGAGGGCTTCGGGTACCCCTGGCCCGACATGCTCGCCTGCGACAAGTTCCCCCAGGACGACGTCTGCATCCTCAACACCACAGGCAACGGCACCCAGACCAGCTTCACCGGTGAGCTCTTCCTCCTCATCCTCCTCATCCTTCACTTCCCCCCCCTCTTCCTCCTCTCCCCCACACTCTCAGAAATAAAGTGACAGTGGAGGTACATTTTCATTCTTCAATGATCACATTAAAAGTACAGTTATGTTTTCTCTGGGTAAAAAAGACCCAGAAAAACGGTAAAAAAGGTACAAATTAATTATAAATCGCTGGCTAGGGCTAGGGGTACATTTTAGGTGCCAGTGGCAAGAATTTGTACCTTTTTAGGCACATTTTGTAACACTTGTGGCCAGCAACCCAAACGCAGACCAGAGTATTCCAAAAAACTTTGTCTTCATTCAGTCCAAGGGTCAAAGCCAGGTAATCAGATAGACCCAGTGCCAAATCGAGAAGCAGAAGGGAAATCACAAAAACAGTCCATAGGTCAAAATCCAGGAGATCAGAAAGGCAGAGGTACAGAGTCGTAAACAAAGTGAGGATCAAAAACCAAAAATCACAGGCAACCAAAACAGAAGGCAATAAGCAAAACTCGATGTCAGGCAAAAGGGTGTCTCAGCAATCTCAAAAATTACAGGCTTACACAAAATCGGCTCTGAACTTATGACCAACGTTCTGACAAATGTAGAGACTCAGACTGGGGCTTATATACACAGGGGAGTGAGACAACCTAGGTGGGGCATGGGAGTGAGGGCGGTCTAACAAATAGACATCAGGTGAGACACATGAAAGGGCAATCATACAATAATTGTGGGAGGAATGAAGACGCAGGACTGGATTCACATAGACTAACATGTAATACAAACGGCTCCGGATTAGGGAGTAGACAATTGCACAGACTTAAGCAATGCAGTGATAGTTAGAGAACAGGTGCGAACACCTCACGGAATTAAGGCAGGAAATTTAGAGATAGAACAGGGAGGAGGAGCTACAGAGAAGTGCAGAAATAGGGAGAATGTTAATATGTCAGTTACGTGATTAAACTATAAATACCTAAAAATAGTGAATGTTAGTTAATTAGATGAACATATTAGTCTGTTAATATAATTAGTACTGTACAAATTCTATGTTAGTAGTTATTAGTAGATTACTGCTTTCTACAAACATGAATGGAGAGAAAGCGGGTAGCAAGTAAAGTGAAACGGAGAAGGTATCATGGGAAACCGGAAAATTCCGAAAGCACCCGAATAGTGAATCACGCAGACAGGGTAGTGACTCGGGCTCAGAACTACATAAAGACACAGACATCACAGGGGAAGATGAGTGCAATGAACAATGAAAGTAAATGGAAACCGGACATGAAATATGAAAAATAATAAAGTTACAAAAACACAGAATAAACTAACAGACAGAATACAGGATATTACACTTTTTGTACCCTTATTTTTGAGAGTGCAGTCTCCGTGATATGGATGTGGAGAAATCTCTCTCCAGCCTTGCCTTCCATCACCTTCCTTTACCAGGCACTTTCATTCACTTGAAACTGTACTTCCCTCTAGGGTCTTTCAGAGCACTTGTTCCTGTTTATGGGTATGCACTTTGCTGTGCGTCACTCTGGATAAGAGCATCTGCCAAATTCCAATAATGTAAGAATATCATCCAGAAAGATGGGATTTGAATAAACCCTGCACTGTAAATAGTATCACACATTCAGCAGACTCAGAGATCAGCACAGAATGTCTCTCTATGCACCTCAGGGTTTAACGTGCAGTGTTGTGTCCTTTGAGAGATGCAGAAACTTTTACAGCCGGTGCAGAAGACCCTTCACACACGAAGCCAGCCAATCAGAACTCAGGGGATACGCCATTAGGATCCAGTTTCTGTGTGAAGTGAATCCTGCTGAAATGTGGTAGTTTGTTTCAGCCTGAAAATATGCATGTTTGGAAACTGCAGCCTTTCAACTCGTACATGTTCTTTCTCTTCTCTTGTGTAATTTCCACACCGCTTCCAACACACAACCACTTCAGCACCAATACGGGCCGACTCCGCTGATGAAGAACAACTGGCTTTAATGAGGCCAGGACGCACAAGCCACACATTATTCACAGGGATAACTCAGTGGTGAAACAACGGTGCATGTTAGGATTTTTGTTTTTCATATACTTTTAAGATTTACCAGGGAAATTTAAAAAATGAATCTCTATGAAAAGAAAAGTATGATTTTTACTATGCAGTGCAATGCACCACACGCACCACCACCACCCCTGATTGATGCTTACTGTATGTATGTATGTAGAGGTTTTTCTTCTGTTTGTCATTCAGTATTATTCATTTATTAACTTTTTTGTTTTTCCCTAGGTTGGTCTGACCAGGGGGGCTACTTATACTACAGCTGCTACTAATGCACTATTTACCCACATGTACATTATTGCATTGCATGATTTATTTACCTTGCACATATATTGTGCATTGTGGGAAATGTAGTAGTGTTCATGTTTGAGGGTAATGTATACACAGCTGGATAAGAATGTGTATTCAAATGAGCCATTTGGACTTCAGTGAAACTATGACAACATAACGATATGCTCATTTGCTTCAGTGCAGCCCCCTTGTTTTTGGAACAAATCCAAGCCCTTGGCACAGACAGCGTTCAGTTAGTTGGAGCCAGCCAGCCAATCAGAACAGAGGTTCATTGACATCACTGCACTGAGCCTTAAAGACACAGTCACTAAAACAGCCTGTTCTTGGTAAAGCGCATGAGAGAATGGAAGATGGAAGAATGGAAATGTAAAACTGGATAGAGATTGTTTTTGGTACTTTAAACCACACAATCATCTTGGTATGGACATCAGGACACTGGAAAGGTGTACAATATGGGACCTTTAAAATGTTATGTATACACCACTGTCTTGTGGAAATGGAGGGACCTAGAAGTGAATTAGACTTCTACTGTATCTGCTTCCTCCTCTTTCCCCTGCAGGCCCCTCCCCTATCTGTCCCTCCTGTGACACTGAAAACAAAATGGAGGTGATTCTGGAGCACTTGTGTGCCAGCGATTTCGGTAGGTGTTTCCTAAATTTGCACCATGTTGGGTTCATTCCTTCATGGATGACTAAAGTTTCTTTACTGTGGGAAATCCCCAGACTGAGGGTGTCAAGGTTGTACATTCTGAAATACCTACATGTTTTGAGGTTTTTCAACTTCACCCATCCGACCTGTTCCCCTTACCCACACTGGGGACAGCTTGACAGTGTTTCTGAAATGATCCTCACACAGATCTGACCTGGGTCAAATACGTAATCATTTTGGATTAAAATATTTTTCTACACTTTACCAAGCTTTTCTGGTGCACTGGAACCTATGAAATACTCTCAGAACCCCACCTTCTGGTCCTCTTACTTGGCTCAATTGCACCAGACAAGATCAATCGAGCATCGAAAAGTATTTAAATCCAAAGCAATTGGACACAGATATATGTAGCGTACTGACTATGTGGTTTGGCATCAGTTGTGGTTGGGATTTAGCACATACTGTAAGTATCCACGTCCCGGGTCACGCAACAACATGGTCTCCACAGGTGGACAGTAGGCTTTATCATAATCCAACAAGAAAGATCCAGTTTTTTGGTTGGGGTGTCTTCTACTGGTCAGTAGAATGTGATTGTCAGAGTACAGCTATCTGGCTTTAATTACACAAGAATGTGCTAGGCTTAAGTCAGGCAAACCTTATAGCTTTTTCAGCTCTGGGTTCAGCTGTGCTGTTTTTGATGTGTTTGTTGGCTGCAGATAAAAAAGCAGATATTTCATCCTGTTTTATCCTGGCAGGACTCAAGGAAATGTGTCCGAGAGGAACTTGGGCCTTCCAGCTATCATTTCATTTCACTTCACCAGCGTTGATTGATTATTTGTAATGTTTTTGGGAATTTCTAATCATGTAAGGGGAAATGGAGGCATGGTTTCACAGAAATATAACAACTAATCACAAAAAAACACACATTTTCAGAGAAATGTTTGCCAAAAGGCTCAAAAGACAGGAAATTAAACCGATCAGGCCCAGTGCAAACATCAGCCTGCTCCCCATCACGGTATCTGCACAGACCTCTGACAACATGCTACAGCTCAGTATGTCTACTGGGCTACAAATAAGATGTACTCACCATTGGGCAAATTGCTTAACATTCAAACTTTCTCTCAAAGTTTAATTCATACTCGTAGGGTAGTGCTCTGTAAAGTGTATGGGCAATTTTGGATATTGAAGCCAGAGCCAATATGCTTACAAATTTTGCAGTTTTATAAAGCATGCTTAATTTGCCCA
Organism: Conger conger; assembly: GCF_963514075.1. NCBI lineage: Eukaryota > Metazoa > Chordata > Actinopteri > Anguilliformes > Congridae > Conger > Conger conger. The sequence continues at coordinate 7,139,962 of NC_083771.1, forward strand.
TGTGTCCTGTTTGGGACTACATAACTTGTATCATGCTTTCAGCAGAGCTTGTCTAGAAACTGTAAGTAGCATAACTTGTGTAATGAATTTATACATCCTGCATTAGAGTATATATTCTATAGTTTAGAGTGTATATCACTCTCTTTAGGCTATTAATCCATTAACTCCAGATCATATATTTATGTGTCTCGCTCCCTCTCTCTCCCTCTCTCTCCCTCTCTCACACCCCCTCTCCCTTCCTCTCTCTCCCTCCCTCTCCCCCTCTCCCTCTCTTTCCCTCCCTCTCTGCCTGTCTCTCTCCCTCTCTCACTCCCTCTCTCCTTCTCTCCCTCTCTCTCTTCCTCTCCCCTCCCCCTTTCTCTCCCTCCCTCCTTCTCTCCCTCTCTCTCTTCCTCACCCCCTCCCCCCTTCTCTCCCTCCCTCCCTCTCTCCCCCTCTCTCTCCCTCTCCCCGCAGCTCTGAAGGCCCAGGTGAAGGAGGTGAGGAGGGAGGGCTCGGGCCTCAGGGTGCTCCTGGAGAAGAGGAGGAGGCTGCTGAGGAAGGGCAGCCTGAGGAAGCGGGACCTGAAGAGGCTGGAGCTGCTCCTGCAGGAGGGGGCCCACTGCCCCTGCCCCCAGCTGGAGCGCCTGGGCCTGCCCTACCTGCTCACGGGGGTCCGGGGGGGCCAGCAGCCCCTGCTCACCGGCATCCACGCCTGGGACAGGACCAGCGCACCGTTCAGGAGGGCCCTGAGGGCTTACCGCCGTAACCAGTGCCCCCCGTCCCAAACCGGCTCCAAATAACCGCCCGGGCCTCGCAAGGACTCACACAAAATCATCTCACCCAGCACCGCCATTACAGGACATTCGTTATTTAGCTGACGCTTATAGCCAAAGCCAGTTATAGTTGATTAGAAAAGCCGGGGACAATCCCCCTTGGAGCAATGAAGAGCCTTGCTCAAGGGCCCAACAGCTGTGCGGATCTTATTGTGGCTACACCTGGGCTTGAACCGCTAACCTTGTCCCTGTCATGTACCTTTTTAGCCACTAGGCTACAGGCTGCATTTAAAAAAATGATAAAGAAAGAATAAAAAAGTAAACACACATAAAGGTATGAAATGAGCAGGTTGCACGGTGGCAGTGCATTTTTGCCCTCTTTTTTCCACCTCTGTGTGATTGGTCATGTTGTGTCCGTCCTAAGTTGCACATTCTTTGATGGTTTCTGTTGTGAGGTGTTTTGCAGGTGGGTTGCACACTGGACTGGTCCCACCAATAGTGTCAGAATCTTTAACAGTGCAGGCCAGCCATTGGACAGACCTGTGACCAATGGGAGTAGGCGCTTCTCTGGTCCTATCTAAACAAACGTATGCATACCTGTCTCTGCACATGTTATGTTTTACTAAATAAATTGACAAAATATAGAGAGAGAAGATGTGTTTTATGGGTATATGAGTAAGCGCAACAACCTAAGTGTGAGCAGTATGAAAAATGTGTAAGAATTGATTTCATGGTTACTATTAATTATTATTATGAAATATTCATGTATATGTTTTTATATGGGTTTGGTTTGAACTATTGAAATGGCTCACATTCAATCAAATTTGACGTAACTTTTTTCCAAGAGTTTTTCCAATGCACGTTGTTTTTCAGTAATGTTGATTGATAAACTTGGAATACTACCTTTGTGAAGAAAACAAAGCACTTGTAACTGACAGATCCAGACCAACAGCTCCTGAGGTCAGCGAACCAGTCAGCAGCCTTTCGCTGCTGTTTTATCGTTCTTTTCTTTCTATAAAGATCATTTATCAGCTTTTACTCAATGTGTAACCACTTTTCAGTTTGTTATGATAGAAACAATGGTCTTTCAAAAAACAGGGAGAACCTGGTTTTCTTTCATTCATTCAGTTTTGATTTTATGTTTGTTGTTTTATACTGATGTATTAATTAACTGTGCAACAAGCATCAACTATACAGATATTACGAAATGAAGAGCATTAAATCGTATCTCATATCGCACAGAATAACATATCTACCATATAGTTAATAGCTAATAGGACAGTCAATGAACTCTTGCCATTGACACAACTTATGTGTAAATCACAGGTCAGCACATAATGTACATTTTCATCAGATTTCAGGACCAAAACACTGAATCAGCAAGATTTCACTTGGCTGAAGCTGCAAACTTTCGCTTTTTTTTTTTTTTACATTCATGTTTGGGCTGGACAGTTTGTGCTGGATAAACAGTGTAAGTTGGAATTGTATTACATCAACGTTAAGCACTGTTACTCATTAAATCAGATCCCTTCTGTTTACTTCTGTATTTTAACATTTCTTAGATATTTACATACACAGAAAGAGTGAGCGCAGCTTACCAGAATCAAAGTGTCTGCAACCTGTTTGACACAGTTTTCTTTCTTATCTTTAAATATCGTGGGTTTTCGTGTAACTGTTGGCAATCAAAAATAACCATAGCGTATCAACGCAGTAGTTCTGTAATGCTCCCTTTGTTGTAATTGCAATAAATGTCCACTAGAGGGTGGGATCTCCCAGCAGCGGCGATATGGCTATTTTGGGGCGCGCAAAGTGTTGTAGCAATGTAGCCTACTTGTACAACGTTTACCATTTTGCTTGTTTAATATGGGCTGTCACTCAGGTTGTGGTCAAATTAATTTTCCCTGTTGAAAAAGACTGGCACATTCTGCCTCTTTTATGACATGAGATCATTCAGGATTAAGATTCTTAGGTTTCTTGCAGAAAAGTACCTTTTGCAATGATATTTAGTTAACCGTCATTTCAGCAAAAGGTTTTACTGAAATTATTAAATTTTTTTTGCAATGGAGTACAGACTAGAGATGTACGACTAGACTGCATCCAACATAAATTACAATACAAAGAATATAAATGACACAGCAAAGCAGTAAAATGGGTGTCGAGTTATGTAAAAATCAATACACCTCGTAGCACAAAAAGCAATACCAGCTGCTTTCACACAAGTGGTATCCTCAGGTGTGAAAATACTGTTATATTGTGTAAGAGGCAGGTTGATTCAACTGTCAATTTGTATTAGTATTGAGTACTATAAAGAACAATGGCATTGACAATTATACTGAAATACTTTTCCACATTTATTTCCATTAACATGAGGATTGCCATGAAATGCACTTAACTTCCCTGGTGTAAAATCCAGCTATGACCAGCTTGAAATACCTGCTACTAGCTGTTTCAAAACCAAGCTTGAGCTGTTTTTTTCAGCAGGGTTGTAGCTTATTCATTATTACATTACATTACATTATTGCCATTTGGCAGACCCTCTTATCCAGAGTGACGTACAGTTGATTAGACTAAGCAAGCGACAATCCTCCCCTGGAGCAATGCAGGGTTAAGGGCCTTGCTCAAGGGTTCAACGGCTGTGCGGATCTTATTGTGGCTACACTGAGGGTCGAACCACCCACCTTGCCCTCATCATAGTTGGTAGAAGTAAACAACCAAGAGGTTTTTCATCATAGAAATCCCAAAACACATGGTTTTCAATGTATTTCTTTGTCCATTTCAACAAGAATTTCTTCTTTTTTTTGCACTTTCTGGACAAAAGACAATTTTTGGTATATCGATTTTTTCATCATAAATATCTCAAAAGACATGGTTTTCCATTGATTTCTTCTCATATCTATTTATCATATACGAAATATATACAGAATAGATTTCTATCCGATGAAGTATGTTTTTATTGTTGAAATGGATGCCGAATAGGAGACATATGGCAAATACAAAGAAATAAATTAAATACTGTGTTTTGAGATATTTATGATGAAAAACCTATTTTACCAGAAACCAGAAAAAATACATGAAATTATCCAAAAAGGGTGTTTTGTCCAAAAAGTGAATAAAATACGTATGTGAGTGTGAAATAAGTATTGTGGTTAGTGTGGCTCGGTGTGTGGGAAGGAAGCAGCGCAATCTGAGGACCACGCCTACTGGTTAAGTAGACAGACACACACCTGGACTACGTTATGAATCAGTCCAGGAGTTTATAAGGTGTGCTTCCTTCCACAGTAGGCGGCAGAGACCAGGAACCCGTAGAAATAAAGATTCAATAAATTGTATTTTGAGATACTACTGGTGAAAAATACACAAGTCTTTTGTCCAAAAAGTTATGACTCAACAGTAACAAGGTGTATACTAGTGACCGTAACACAATAACCACAAACCGACAGAACACCCAGTTGAGCCAAAAGTGATGTATTAAAAAACGAAAGCAGTTAGTTTTAGAAGTCAATGTTATAAGCTGTCTAAGCATATGTACAAGGTCAGCACAGGTTTCAGCGTCTCAGCAGGTAATCATTGTGAGATGGAAAGGAGAGATTGAAATGGCCCTTGGTTTAAAAGCCCGCCTCCAATGCCTAGTAGATGGCCCATGTTGGAATTGGGGGTGACATGGCTCAGGCAGTAAGAGCAGTCGTCCGGCAGTCGGAGGGTTGCCGGTTCGATCCCCCGTACGGGCTGTGTTGAAGTGTCCCTGAGCAAGACACCTAACCCCCAAATGCTCCTGACGAGCTGGTCGGGGCCTTGCATGGCAGCCAAATGCTGTTGGTGTGTGAATGGGTGAATGGAGAAGCATCATTTGCCTTGTAAATGCCTGCCATTTACCATTTTTATTGCCCTAACAACCTTAGAACTCCCGAACGGGGCCATGACGTCATCTTCTCCATCTGCAGGGAAGACAGAAACAAGCGCAGCAGCACACAAAGTCCCATAATACACAAGCAGGAAACACTGGGATGTAACAAAGCGGGAAAAGGTGTGTTTTTATTGTTGACATGGACAAAGTATAAGACATATTCGATAAATATGAAGAAATACAGGGAAAAATATTTGTGTTTTCAGATAATTCAGATAAAAAACCTGTTTTGCCCAAAAATAAATTGAAAGAATACGTAAGCTCGTCTTTCGTCCAAAAAGTGAAAAATTAAGTATATGTTTTTATTGTTAACCTGGATGAAGAATAGTATACATATGATAAATCTGAAGAAACAAATTAAAACCATGTGTTTTTAGGTATTTCTGATGAAATACCTGTTTTACCAGACTATACAAAATAATCACGATGGTTACTATGGAACGGCTCTTGGGATCCTTTGTCCACGACGCACATGGGTTGAACCAGCTGGTAGGCTCCCGCCTACTACTACGGCTACTACTGTACAATCCGACAGCCAATGCGCGCTGGAAGCGGGGTGGGGAACAACGTACCGCGGGGGTGTGTGGCAGCGCCTCGCATTCATTACACCCAGCACCATCAATGGAATACAGCGTGTCTTTCCAAGTTCAACAACAGCTAACGGTATTCCCCACGCACACGGAAGAATTGCAGGTACGTTTAACAAGCCATCAGTTGGCATGGCAGATCATGGCGTGGCATGCTTGACATTTGCAGCAGTTTTGACGATGCTGTAAACCGAAGTTACATCACCTGTAAAGCTCGAACTTACCTGCAGCAATGAGAGGTCATTGATTCTAGAAACCCACGCTGAGCCTTCAGCCGTTAAGTTTATAAAGAAACGGGTTGTGTTGCGCGCAAGTCGGCATAGGCTTTCCAAAGGAGCAGAGTGACTGAACACGTTTAAATACGTGGTCGTGATCATTATCCTGTTGATTGAATTTATTGTGACTAACACCTCTCGAGCACTGTCACAGTTGTATGGCATTTTACAGAGTATCAAGTGGTCGCAAAGTGTCAAGTGTTTTGTTTTTTATGTGTATTTCATAGTTCCTCGCGCACATGCTCGTTTTTTGATCATCATTTATCGCAGAAGTAAAGACACGACTACAAGCTGCGCCAAGAAGTTTAACCTAGAAAATATGACAGAACTGACAGGCTATTAAAATAGATTCATTACGCTATTGTAATCGAGTCACTTGTTATTGTTGCCATTGCTTTCCATGTAAACTTTGCGTGGTATGATACATCTTAGCTTGCCGCACTGATTGCAGGCTTTGGTTTGCAAATGTGAAATAATTTATATCACGGTCCATCAGAACCAACAATTTAGTGTACTACTCTACAAACAACGGCGACGCAGGAATGTAGTGCCCTTTAAGTGCGCATTGTTTTTACATTGTGATCGTTAGATTACAAATATTAGTCATTATTTACATGTCAATGTCCATGTACAAGAATCTGGGTTATGATGATCTCCAGTGAATATCTGGTCACATTATTGGAAAAGGCATAGAGGCTACCAGTTAATGTATTTGACAAGCTAAAAGTGGTCCAGTGTTGAATTCAGTTATTGTTATTGTGTTCTAGGATTGTTTGAACAGTACAAAGGATGTACAGAAATTGGTTTTCATTGGAGAATATCTGTGACAGCAGTCCAGTCTTCCACTATGGAGCAAATAAGTGTGTGTGTGTGTGTGTGTGTGTGTGTGAGAGAGAGAGAGCGATATATATATATATATAACACAAACACAAACAAAACAGGAGAGAGCGCCACACAATAATAAAGAATAATTCTCTTTTGTTTTTAATCTGTGTGAGCGCACACATGTTTTTTTTACAATTATTTATCTGCCAATAGGTGGCATTGTGAGAAGTAAAACAGTGTAAATACAGTACCTCTCCTTTCAATCATTCATCCAATTATGTTGAAACCTTGCTATGTCTCTGTGTCAGTCTCCAATTGAATTATTGTTATGCCGGTGGAACAGAGGAACCAGTAGCAGACAGGGGTGCAGAAAAATGGCAGGTTTTAATATCAAAAGGGGCAGACAGAGCAGAGTTGAAAAACATGCCAGGGTCAAAACCAGGGGGTCCGTCCAAAAAGGCAGAGGTACAAAAATCCAAAAGGCAAAGAAGAGTTCAGGGAAGCAGGCAGGGGTCAAAACCAGAAAACCAAATTAACTAGGGCAAGGACTCAGGAACAAGGGCAAGGCAACAAGGCAACAAGGCAACAAGGCAACAAGGCAACAAGGCAACAAGGCAACAAGGAGGCTAGAACTGGGTGACGGAATCAAGAGCTCGGGAACAGAAACAGGACAAGACGAACTAGCAGCGTGCAACTGAAAAGGACAGGTATAAATACACAGGGGAATGAGACAAACTAGGCGGGGCATGGGAGTGAGGGCGGTCTAACAAATAAACATCAGGTGAGACACATGAAAGGGTAATGGGACAATAACGAGGGGGGAAAAAAAACGCGGACTGGAATCACAAAGACACACATGTAATACAAACGGCTCCGGACTAGGGAGTAGACAATTTGCAGAGAATCAGGAGATGCAGAGATACAGAGAGACAGGTGCGAATACTTCGCTGAAACTAAGCAAGTAATCAGTGATAGAATAGGGAGGTGGAGTTACAGAACAGAATTGAAACTGGAGATGCATTAGTAAGTTAGTTAAGTGCTTTAAATTACAAATACCCAAAACTAGCGAATGTTAGTTTGACAAACATATTAGTGTGTTAGTATAATTAGTACTGTACAAATTCTATGTTAGTTGGGATTAGTATATTAGTACAAACATGAAATGGAGAGAAAGCAGGAAGTAAGTAATGTAAGATTGGAAGGAAGACTGAACCCCGGAACTACCGTAAACACCCGAATAGTGGGGCACGCAGACAGGGTAGTGACTGGGCTAGAAAACATTCAGACTCAGACATCACAGGGGAAGACGAGTGCAAAGACTAACGAATATAAACAGAACCAGACATGAAATATGAAAAATAATAAATTACAAGAATAAATAATACTAAACAATGATACACTAACACACAGAACACAGGAACATAACAATTATCTCCAATTGCAGTATCTAAAGAAATATTTCTGCAATCAGCCAATCAGTTGTCAATGGGCATGTGACAAACTTAGCAATGGCAGTTCATCACACAACTTGTTGATGAGTTTTTGTCCAATTTTACTTCCTATGTCGGATTCTGTGAAGACCGAATCTCTAGAATTATCAAAAGAATGTTGAAAAAGTGAAATGAATATGGTCGAGAGACTGAACTCTGGAAGCGAAGCCCTCACTCTAAAAGGGAAGTAGTTTTCTGAATTCTATTGAGTGCGAGCTCTTGTGCCATAGTGTGGCATAATGGTAGAGTTCACCCATTGTTGTTGCTTTCAGCTATATTTACTATTACTATTATTATTATTATTGTGCATCTTCTCTAATATTATACAGCAAAGGGCCATAAAGCAAGTGGCTGGTTCGCACAAAGCCCTGTTCCCCGCTCTGCTGTGTCCAAAAGCCGAGCTGAAAATGGGCTCCATCACAAAGCAGGGATAGGTGCTCCTGTCTGTACCAGATTTGCTCTCTGCGCACGACCACCCTTTTTTCCTGAGATAGTCAGCCTACAGACTGTCTGATCTTATTAAGGCACGGAGACGAACTGGTCGTGTGCGCATATCTTCCTTCTTTCTTACAACTCAATTATCTTTTATTGGCGGGAGGTTGTCTGATAAACATCCCCTCCCCCCACAGCTCTCTCCCTCCATGAACTGCCCACAAATGATTCCACATATAATCCTGTTCAATATTGATTCCTTGAAAACATTTTTTAGCGGCCACCAGTGCGTTAACCTTGGGGTTAGTGCTAGTTTGTTACAGAGAATACACAACAGAGTTGCCTGGTCTCTAAACAAACTCCCTTATTCAACCTCCGCATGCATTTGCACACTCAAATACACGATTTAATGATGAGATCATTCAAATGAAATTGCCCAATGCTGAACTGATAAGTGGCTTACAATATGTAGCAACATAAGAGTTCATTTTCCAATCGGCATTTCTGAATTTGGTGCTGAAATGCATGTACATAATTAAGCCCTGTTTGTTTTTCAGGACAGATGCTGTTGGAGGATACATTAGCTGCACTGATTGTGCTGTTGCTTCATGGGATTCTAGTGTCTAGTGTGGATTGTGAAGGCTGGAAGGATTGTAGTGTCTGGGTTGTAGACTCTGTAAGGATTGTAAGGTCTGGATTGTGGAGGCTGTAAAGTGACTGGGCTTTGGCTGGTCTCCTTCTGATCATGTTTGTTTGACCCATATACTTAATGCAGGGTATGTGTCTGTCCCTGGGGGTCAGCTGGGTCAGCTGTAATTGATTATTGATTTCTGCTGTTCTGGCTCCTCCCACGCAGACCTCTAGGATGGGAAGGATAGGGGCACATTAAATGGCAGATTAAGTTTTAAGATAAGCAATGCGTCATATCAAATATTTAGAGAGAGAGAGAGAGAGAGAGAGACAGAGATTACAATAATGTAATGGGATGTACTGTATTCTCATGAAATACAGTAAAAAGTTAAGTATTACATGTGATATAATGTCACATAAAAAATGAGGACATTCATATAGAGAGAGCTCTTTATAGAGTGAGGAATGTGTAAAAACCACAGAGGCGGGGGTCATCTTAGGAAGCCTTAGGTCTGACATGTTTATCCCTGGTCTGGGTGCCACACAAACCTGTTTTATTTATTATTTATGTAGTTATAACATTCATTCATTCATTCATTCGTACTGCCGCCTCACAGCAAGGAAGTCCTGGGTTCTAATCCCCGTCGGCCGGGGCCTCTCTGTACGGAGTTTGCATGTTCTCCCCGTGTCCTGTTTCCTCCCACAGTCCAAAGACATGCAGGTTAGGCTGATTGGAGAGTCTAAATTGCCCATGGGTATGAGTGTGTAAGTGAATGGTGTGTGTGCCCTGTGATGGACTGGCGACCTGTCCAGGGTGTGTTCCTGCCTTTCGCCCAATGTCTGCTGGGATAGGCTCCAGCCCCCCTGCGACCCTGTTCAGCATAAGCGGGCTAGGATAATGAATGAATGATGAATGAATGAATGTGAACTAAGCAGTAGGTACACTTTAGTGGTAGGAAAAGGCGACATTGCTGGGCTGATTGTCCCACTTACAAACCTTCCTAAAATGCTTTTCCAGAAACAATGATGATGGCAATGTCAGTAGTATAAATGCGGGTGAAATATCATTACAATATTTGTCAGAGACTAGGCATTGGGAAACTGCAGCATGAAGATTGATTTCTTGGATTAATATTCAAAGGCATTAGTTTAATGTAAAATTCATATGTCTCATCAATATTTATAAAGGGCGGTGTGGGGAACCAGTGTGAATTGGAGGATAGTTCATTAGCGTTATTAATAGTCCTGCATGAACTGTGTTAGGGACTTCAGGCCTAACAAAGAGATGGAGGTTATAATAATGAGCCTGAGGAAAGTGAGGCACTTTTCTTTTCAAATTACAGCTCTTGGGAACATTGCAGTATTGTAAAATATTAAAAGAAATGTACACCTCTCATGTAGGTAAAATAAGTTAAATGTAATAAGGCTGGGGAGACTCTGTGGATTATGGAGTCTGCTAAGCTAATAAATGTTATAATGCATTTTTACATTTTCATTGAGACAAGCACCTAAGTCAAGAGACAAGCACCTAAGTCACATTGAACACACGTTGAATTGTAATATGCATTACATGTTCATTTATTGAGCGCAACAGAAAAGGGGGAATAGCAAATGGAATAGAATCATTTTTTTCAGTATTATATTTTTCCTTAGACACATTGTAACACATTTTTCAGACTTGACCTATTGTAAAGGTTAAAGTGAGAACTGCAGTAGAATAAAAAAGATATATAACTGATAATAGTTAACTAGGTTTGTACTCCTAACATTTAATTATCGTTACAAAACAGCTATAAATTGCTAAATGCCAGACATTAAGAAGAACACACCACAATCAAGGGGTTTTCGAGGTTTTAAGAAACAGGAAAAAGAGCCCAGTGGTGGCTGTCACGGCTTTAGGTTTTGTGTGCGTTTTACCGCTCATTTAATCCAGGAAAGAAATCATCAGGACATTTGTGTAATAGAAAATTACCATCTGTTTAGTAAGTCCCTCTACGTGGAGGTAAACATGTGAGTGCTTGGTATTCCAACCAAATAGTGTCACTGCTATTATCAAAATTGAATGGGTAAGAAAGGATTTGCAGTGCATAGTCTGACCTATGCATTGCATACACACACACACACACACACACACAGAGCAGTCTTTTTTGGGGTGCTGACTTTCTGTATGGCTTGTCATCGATTCATTACGACCACCGACCATACTCGACCATCACGAAAAGAGGGCTTTCCTTTTAATGTCTTAACCTATGATGTTATCGAGTTTAAATAAAGTATGTTATAACAATATAAATTGGCCAGGCACGTTAACTGGTGTTCTGAGTTCTGAGCGTTGCCTGGGCAGTGGACCCAATCTGCCAGGTCTAGCGATGACATCACACTGCCAGTGTGCCAGTGTACCTGGGCTAGCTTTTCTCCCACATTCATGGCCTCCTTTAGTGCTATTAATACTCAGAACATACCTTTATGACCTCTAGTTATTTTATTTCTACTGGAGGTGGAAGAGTGTTTGCTGATAAATTATTAAGTCTCCCTTTGTCCCTCTGTGAATTTACCCATCTTTCACTATCCCGTTCTCTTTCTCTCCCCCTACACTTTCAGAAAAAAGGGTTCTTTGGCTTGTCTCCACGAGAACCCTTCTTATTTCTTCATGGAACCCTATGGTAGGTGTGAAAAGTGACAAATATCTAATTTCCAATAATGGAGACACAGAGGAGCCTTTTAGAATTTAGAATTTTATTATATTAATTATATTAATAAAAATGTCATACATACAGTGGGAGCAATAATTATTTGATCCCTTGCTGATTTTGTAGGTTTGCCCACTTACAAAGAATGGAACTGTGTAGAATTTTAATCTGAATTTTTTAATTGAATTTTAATTATTGCTCCCACTGTACACTTTTCTCACACTCAGTGCTTTACAGTGATGGGAAAACTTGCCTCAACCACCACCACTGTGCAGCACCCACCTGGGTGATGCAACGGCAGCCATTTTACGCCAGAATACTCACCACACCATGACATTGGAATTAGAAGGTTCGATCTGAGGTCTGAGTAGTTTTGAGATATTGAGCTTCAAAGCTTTCACATCTTAACACAGCAAAACTGAAATGCAGGGCAGCTCTTCATACTTGATCAAAGTGACAGACAGTTGCCTGGTACTCGGAGGGTTGCTGGTTCGATTGGTGTGTTGAAGTGTCCCTGAGCAAGACACCTAACCCCCAAATGCACCTGACGAGCTGGTTGATGCCTTGCATGGCAGCCAATTGCCATTGGTGTGTGAGTATGTGTGTGAATGAGTGAATGAGAAGCATCAATTGTACAGTGCATTGGATAAAGGTGTACATAAGTGCCAACATTTATCCGTCTACACACCTGTCTCTTTCCTTCTCGCTCTTTTTTCACTTCTATCTCTTTTCCTATCTGTGCCGTTCTCTCTCTTCCCCCTGTCACACCCTCTCTTGTTTAGCTGAAGCGTGTGCTCTGTCTCGCGCAGATGAAGGCCAGTGAGGGGCAGCGGGGCCTTTTCACGGACAGCTACTGCCGAGTCTGCAGCGCTCAGCTCATCTCACAGTCCCAGAGATTCGCCCACTACCAGGTCAGACATCCTGCACCACCAATCAGATCCTGTCCCCCATTTAGCCCGTCCAACCACCATTCAGAAGTAGGCTTCCATTCAGGCCTGTCTGACCAACTACACCCTGTTCTTATTCAGGCCAGCTGGATGATCATACATAGATTGGCCTCAGTGTGTAGCTGTCAAGCCAATCAGAACATTTCATCCATTTTTGAATATGTGACCAATCACAGCATGTCTTACATGTCTTGTCTGAGCGATTTGTCAGTTTTACAGAATACAATGGAAAGCTTACAAGCTGTTTACCACTCCCTTGCTTGCAATGTCTATATTACCCATTTAATAAAATATTTGTAACTGACAGCTAATTACTATGCAGTAGCACATGTACTGTTGTAGTAAAGGTTGAACCAGGCCAGGGGTGCTTGGTTTACAGGAACATCTGTTTTTAAGGAGGTTTTCAAACAGGTACTGTTCCTCTACAGAAGTCAATGCCTGCTGCCAAGGACTGTATTGTTTCTGTTGGACCTGATTTATTTCTGTTGGGTTTTTATTCAAAGTAATTTATGTAAATAATTTTGGCACACATCTGTTTGAAAAGATCCTTGTTTGTGAAACAAAAAATATTCTGTTTAAACAGAATCTTCTACCAGTGTATACATTTTTTTCTTTCTTTTTTGAGCTCATGACTGATTCTTTATTAAATACTTTTTTGCTCATCTTCATCAAAGGTGTGGATATGCGTCGAGGGCATGTGTGAGTCTTGAGTATGTGTGTGAGTCTACGTGTATGTGTGCGCTTGTGAGATTTATGTTTCCATAATATCTCTGAACACTTGGGGCTAATGCATTGTGCAGTTCTCATCTACCACTCATATATGTAGTAACTCACAGAACCTGTCACCCATGAAACGCAGTCATCAGCTGTGAAAATAATTAATATGAATGTTTAATTCATAGAGGGATAGCAGATGACAGTCATAAAAATATAATTTAATATAATGTAATAATATCATGAACGTGTGTGTGAGTGTGTGTGCATGTGTGTATGCATGTGAGTGAGTGTCTCTGTTTTTATATGTGTGGCAGGCCACTGCTATCTTGTTTTAAGCTGTAAATAGTAAAAACTAGAAATATTAAACACTAAGAGTTAGTTCAACAGCTCAAGTAAGGGGCAGCTGTTCGTTATCCAAAGGGTCTTATTTTCTTACTGACAAACCTCTAAGAACATGCCCAAAGTCCAGGGGAGTGTTTTACAAAGCAGGATTACTATAATAATAATAATTACCCGGAACAGCTGATTTTTACTTCAGTTCATGTTCCAGGTTTTACTTAGAGTAGTTATCCAGCTAACTGATACTGCTTTGTAAAATACCCCCCAGAAATGTGTTGTTTGATATCTGTGTTCTTTCCCTCCTATCAGAGCCGGAAACATGCTAACAAAGTGCGGCTATACAACATGCTGCATCCCAAAGATGGTGGCTGCCCTGCCAAGAAACTGTGCACAGAAGGTGTAAGCAAACCTCATCTCTCGCCTCTGGGTAACTGCTGCTGCTACCCTGGCGTGTTAATCCCTATATGAAATATGCATGCAGCCACAATACATGCTAGATCCGGCTAGGTACGTGCAACACTCTTACACGTAATGTCACAGAATTACCAACAAAGATTCCACAATCAGAGGAGAACTGGTGTCAAGTCAATATCTGAGGATAACAGTGAACACCACACAAAAAAAATTCAGTAACTTTTCAACAAGGGCAGACCTGTATCATATGCATAGTAGTTTGGGATTCTAATACTTTTCTGTGCTTGACTGGCCTTGCCTGGTGCAATTGAGCCAACCAAGATTACCAGGTGGGGCTTGCACTGTTTTCTAAGGTTCCAATACACCAGCCAAGCTCAGTGAAGTGTAGAAAAGTACCTGAATCCAAAACAGTTACGTATTTGACCCAGGTCTGAACAAGTGACAACAGAACTGCGTGTTCATCCTGACCCCCTACTAGGAATTACACTCATTATTCTGACTGGCTCTCATTAAATATTCAGTAAACCTTAAAGGTGAGCGGTTTTACTGGTGCGGTGAGTACACAGCAGGTGTGTCGCTCAGAGAAACACAGTTTCATGTGTTGAATGACAGAACCATGAAACCGCGTGAATGTTGCGCTTCGACGCGCGTGCCGTCACACCAGATTTTGCTCCATTATTGATGTATGGCCTTTTGATGTGATGTCCTGCGAGGGGAGGGGGTCAGGTCCAGAGGGGGGTAATTCAATATCTCTTTTATTTTTCATTGGAAAACATTTCTGCCTGATCTTACAGCGAAATCTGAGCATAATATAATATAATAATATGGCCTAGGTCTCATTTGTAAAAGAGGTTTGTTCTCAATGTGACTTCCTAGTCGGATAAAGGTTTATATAATATTTACCTGACTGCCTAGGTTAATGAGGACTTTAATTTGACATTATAAGGGCGCTTTGTGGCCATTGTCCTTAGTTGATGTGTGTTTGTGTGTGTGCGTATGTGTGCTTGTGTGTGTGTGCGTGCGTGCGTCTGGCTGCGTGTGTGTGTGTATGTTTGTGTGCGTGTTGCAGGCCAGTGAAGACACAGATGTGGACAGGAATAAGTGCTGCACTCTGTGCAACATGTCCTTCACCTCTGCGGTGGTTGCGGAGTCGCACTATCAGGGCAAGATCCACGCTAAGAGGCTGAGACTACTGCTGGGGGTCACACCTGAACCCACCGTCACAGGTGAGCCCCACCTGCCACATGTAATACACTCACCGAGCGCTTCATTAGGTAGACCCGTACACCGGCTTGTTAATGCAACTATTTCATCAGCCAATCATATGGCAGCAACTAAATGCATAAAAGCATGCAGACGTGGTCAAGAGGTTCAGCTGTTTTTCAGACCTAATGTCAGAATTGGGAAGAAACGTGAGCTAAGTGACTTTGACCGTGGAATGATTGTTGGTGCCAGACAGGATGTTTTGAGTATCTCAGAAACTGCTGATCTCCTGGGATTTTCATGCACAACAGTCTCTAGAGTTTGCAGAGAATGGTGTGAAAAGCCAAAAACATCCAGTGAGCAGTAGTTCTGCAGGTAGAAACTCGTTGTTCATGAGAGAGGTCAGAGGAGAATGGCCAGACGGGTCGAAGCTGACAGGAAGATGACAGTAATGGAAATAAGCATGCATTACTGCGGTGGTATGCAGAAGAGCATCTCTGAACACACAGCGCGTTAGTGGATTGGTGGATAGTGGATAGGCTGCAGCAACATAAGACTTAATAAGTCTAAAAAAGTTTTTAATACCGAATAAAGTACTCACTGAGTGTATATTTGTGTGTGTGGGGTGTGCGTGTGTATGTGTGTACGTGACTTTCTGCACTTGCCGATTGGGTTAATAACATGGTAATAACTCAGGAGGGTACCTAATGGAGCATGTTAATAACACAATAATAACTGGGTTATATCAGGCTCAGGAGGGTACCAAATGGAGCATGTTAATAACACAATAATAGTAGGGTTATATCAGGCTCAAGAGGGTACCAAATGGAGCATGTTAATAACACAATAATAGTAGGGTTATATCAGGCTCAGGATGATACCTAAGACCAATCTGAGCGTAAGTAGCATGAAGGTATGACGGATGTGCTTGTGTTTATGTGTCCGTGTGTGCATGCGTGTGTCTGTGCGTGTGTGTGTGTGTGTGTGTGTTCATTCCGTTAATTGCTCTGTAGAAGGTGACAGCTGGTGATTTAGAGAGAGTCCTAAATCACAGCCCCTGGATCACAGGACCTGGGTAAAATCATTACTTCTTTACACCCCCCCACCAGTGCAAAGGCTCGACGTACAACCCCCCTCCCCACAGTCCCCAAAATAAACACAGAGGATCTAATCTGCCACTCTCTAGCTCTTTAATCATGAGATTCTGCGTTCTGACTAATGCATCTATTCTGATGATAATAAATTCCTTTCATTCAGGCCTGATTTGCATGCCAAGCGCAGGGCAATAAAAGCTCCATTCCTGATGCATGTCACACGTGCATTAAAAACAGCCGTCGCGTGTTTGAGACATTTACACACCATATTGGCGAGTCACATGGAAGCGCCCATCTCATTAACTTTAGGAGATGAGGATGGCTTTCTCACCAGCACTCTGTAGACGTAGCCTCACAGTTCATTATACAGTGAAGAATGTTTATTTTTGTGCTAATTTTACTCTGGCAGAGTAAATAATGTTCACAGACAGAGTACGTTCTTGGACACATTAATAAATTAACGTGGAACATTTTAGCACGCAAGGGCCACAACGACATCGTAATTAACAACTTAACGCCACAATGCCTGTCAACACAAATGTGTTATTATCCTATTTACTTGTACATGATTAATTGTTTTAATTATCCATGTCATACCCAAACCGACACATAGTTTTATTATAATGGATTATTAAGATTTAAAGACAAGCTGAAATCAAACTGAAACTGAACCTGAAACTAATTCTTCATAACCATACAAACATGTCATAAAATATATATACCAAACAAATGATAACATTGCAATTGTATTTCCAGAACAAAGTTTCTTTTAATCCACTCATAAAAACAATATTTTATGAGATTTGACATGTATGTGTACATGTATGTCGATCAAATGTCTGCCAATTTCCCTCCAGTCAATATCCTTTTCACACAGCAGCGTGCATCCTGAATTGACATCCCCCTCCACATTTGACGTTCAAATAATTCCTTTGAAAGATCTGTAACTCGCGTATGTCAGATCACGGAATCTAGTGCCGCTAAACTTGCGTTTCGACTCGTCTTTAACCCTTTCGGTCCCAAGCGCAATAGGGTTTTGGCTTTGGTTGAGAAAATTGAGAAAGTGAAAAAAGAAAAGAAAAAGAAAAAAAAAATAGTACGGTTTTAATAGGGGCTCAAAACAAGTCATTTTGATTGGTT